>NC_065526.1:1735972-1753216 GCF_006386435.1 Epinephelus moara | reverse complement strand
TCAGTGTCTCTTTGTGGTCATTTTGTCTCTTTGTAGTTGTTCAGTGTCTCTTTGTGGTCAATGTGTCTCTTTGTAGCTGTTCAGTGTCTCTTTGTGGTCAATGTGTCTCTTTGTAGTTGTTCAGTGTCTCTTTGTGGTCAATGTGTCTCTTTGTAGTTGCTCAGTGTCTCTTTGTGGTCATTTTGTCTCTTTGTAGTTGTTCAGTGTCTCTTTGTGGTCAATGTGTCTCTTTGTAGTTGTTCAGTGTCTCTTTGTGGTCATTTTGTCTCTTTGTAGTTGTTCAGTGTCTCTTTGTGGTCAATGTGTCTCTTTGTAGTTGCTCAGTGTCTCTTTGTGGTCATTTTGTGTCTCTTTGTAGTTGCTCAGTGTCTCTTTGTGGTCATTTTGTCTCTTTGTAGTTGTTCAGTGTCTCTTTGTGGTCAATGTGTCTCTTTGTAGTTGCTCAGTGTCTCTTTGTGGTCATTTTGTGTCTCTTTGTAGTTGCTCAGTGTCTCTTTGTGGTCATTTTGTCTCTTTGTAGTTGTTCAGTGTCTCTTTGTGGTCAATGTGTCTCTTTGTAGTTGCTCAGTGTCTCTTTGTGGTCATTTTGTGTCTCTTTGTAGTTGCTCAGTGTCTCTTTGTGGTCATTTTGTCTCTTTGTAGTTGTTCAGTGTCTCTTTGTGGTCAATGTGTCTCTTTGTAGTTGCTCAGTGTCTCTTTGTGGTCATTTTGTGTCTCTTTGTAGTTGCTCAGTGTCTCTTTGTGGTCATTTTGTCTCTCTTTGTAGTTGCTCAGTGTCTCTTTGTGGTCATTTTGTGTCTCTTTGTAGTTGTTCAGTGTCTCTTTGTGCTCATTTTGTCTCTTTGTAGTTGTTCAGTGTCTCTTTGTGGTCATTATGTGTCTCTTTGTGGTCATTTTGTCTCTTTGTAGTTGCTCAGTGTTTCTTTGTGGTCATTTTGTGTCTCTTTGCAGCTGTGTTCAGTCTCTTTGCGGTCATGCTGCATCTCTTGGTAGTTGTTCTGTGTCTCTTTGTGGTTATTTTGCATCTGTTTATGTTGTTCTGTGTCTCTTTGTAGTTGTTCCGCATCTCTTTGTAGCTGTCCTGTGTGTCTTTGTAGTTACTTTGCATCTCTTTGTAGTCATTGTGAGTCTCTTTGCAGCTGTGTTCCATCTCATTGTAGTCGTTTTGTTTCTTTGCCATTGTTTTGGTCTTTTTGTCTCTTTGTAGTTATTATGTCTGTGGTCCCCCCTCGCTCCGTAGTCATTTTGTGTCTCTTTGCAGCTGTTTTGCATCTCCTTAGAGTTGTGTTATGTATCTTTGTGGTAATTTTGCATCTCTTTGTAGTCATTATGTATTTCTTTTTAGCTGTTTTGTGTCCTCTTGTAGTCATTCTCTGTGTCTCTGTATTCATTTTGTGTCTCTTTGCAGCTGTTTTGCCCTCGTTTGTAGTCTTCGTAAGTCTCTTTGCAGCTGTGTTCCATCTCCTTGTAGTCGTGTTTTGTTTCTTTGTGATCATATTGCATCTCTTTGTAGCTGTTCTGTGTCTCTTTGTAGTCATTTTCCGTCTCATTGTTGCTCTGTGTCTCCTTGTGGTAACTTTGTGTCTCTTTGTAGTTGTTCTGTGCCTCTTTGTAGTTGGTGTGCATCTCATTGTAGTCGTTTTGTCATCATTTTGGTCTTTTTGTCTCTTTGTAGTTATGTCTGTGGTCCCCCCTCCCTCTGTAGTCATTTTGTGTCTCTTTGCAGCTGTTTTGCATCTCCTTAGAGTTGTGTTATGTTTCTTTGTGGTCATTTTGCATCTCTTTGCAGTTGCTCTGTGTCTCTTTGTAGTCGTCCCCTGCAAAGAGACACAGAAGAGAGGAGCTGATCCATATGTAGATATAAACGTCTCAGTCTAAGGTAACGGAAACACAGCGATTCTTATTTTCAGGTGATTACACACTAAAGAAAACATATTTGTTATATTTCATCCCATTTCTGACAAAGTGTCCTCCTAAATCCTGCACACTGGAGCTTTAAAGCAAACCTCAGGCAGGAGTACGCTTTTAAAACCACATAATCCAGGTTTAAAACAATTCATTTCAAATAATTTCTGCTTCATTAAAAATCGACCATGTGTGTGCGGAATCCAAAAAACCTGCATTACATCTTAAAGTAAATAAAAACTGTTTATTGAAAAATGTTAATTTAGAATTTATATAAGAAAATATGTAAAAGAACTGTGAAAGAAAAAAACAAATAAGATAGAAAAATACATTTTCATTTAATGAGCCTTTAAAGTGAAGTAAAGCTTAATATCTCATTTTTAAATGCAAGTTTTTGATGTTTTTGTATTTAAATAACACGATGTTAATAATAATGTGCTGCCTGATGCTGAGTGTGACCACCAGAGGGCAGCAGATACACTAAAATCTCCAGTGATGCTGCAGCTGTACTGTGACCACCACGAATACTTGTTGTACTACTGCAGCTGCTGCACAGGAACACATCATCATCATTAATATAAAATCAACTCATCTTTTATCTTTTCAAAGAATTAAGTTGAATGAAAACTTCTGATTATTTTAAAAGAGGTATTTCAGGACTTATAATTATTATGATGATAATAAATAAGAATAATTAAAACCATATTAATAACACAAAACCAACAAATGAATATAAAAAATGCAAAGATAAGAAAACAAAATAAATATTTGAGATTAACACCTGTGAGAAAATAAAATAAGATGAGAGGATCAGATGAATGTAATAATGTCTGTCTGCTGCCAGCAGATGGAGGCAGAGACTTGATCACAAACACTGGATTTGATCCTGACGTCCTGACACAGAAAATAACTCCTGGACAGAGGAGCTGTCGCCTCAGGACGACTGGGAAAATAAAAAATAAGAATAAATAAACAAAAGAAAAAGACAAAAGAGAAATGGATTTCACTTCACACAAATCGCTGCACCTGACCTCGGATTATTGAAAACACACAAAAATAACAAATAACCTATTTATATTTTATTTATGTTAAAACATGTGAAATATGATTTTATACATGTCACTGAAAATTGCACGTTTTTTTGTTCAATACAAAAGACATTACATAAAAACAGATATTATTTATTATGTATATTTAAATATATATCTATACATAAAAGTGATTTGTTTATTATAAAAGCAAAAACAAGGTAAATTTAAATGTGAATAAGGAAAATATACATGATAGAAATATATTAGTATTATCAGCTATCAAAGCACACAAGTGTTCTTATTGTCTTCATGTGGTAAACGTGTGAGGAGTAAAAGACAAAAGTACAATGACGTCATGTAGTCAAAGTATCAGCAGTCAAAGACAGATCAATAGATTCACCTTTAAATTCAATAGTTGTGTTTAAAGACACAATCATCTATAATGCAGCATGAAGCCCCGCCCACCTTCAAACGTCCAGCCACAGGATTGGACGCTGCTCTCAGTCTCGCAGTGACTGACAGCTGAGTTCGCTCTCAGTGCTCTGATGTTAAATGTTGCTGATGTTTACACGAGTGATGTCATGGAAACTGATCAGAGTTTATCGATGAGGATTTTTAATAAAGCTTCTGTAACTCTGAGTATATTTAGTATCTGGAGAACACGTATGTCACATGTGTTGTATGTTTGAGAGTATTTTGTCCCAAACGTCACAGACTGACCTGTTTTGACCTCGGCGGTCTGAACCAACATGATCCATGAATCATCTTCTTAATGAAACCATCAGAGAGACTACACACTGACTGATGACATCATCGCACGCACGTGTGTGTGTGTGTGTGTGTGTGTGTGTGTGTGTGTGTGTCCCCATCTGCCTGCTGCAGGACTCTATAGAGATCAATAATTAAACATGGCTAATGGGCTGCGAGCTGCAGCCAGGGACATCTGTCTGACTCTGTGTGTGTGTGTGTGTGTGTGTGTGTGTGGCACACACACTGAGCGTGCTCAGTTCAGCTGTATCATAAGGAGGTCAGAGCCCCAGTTTGACCCGCTGACCTCCAGAGACACGACGTCCGCTGAGCTCAAGTTGAAATATTAATGTTACTGATGTTCGTACTCAGACTGATGCTAATGCTGCTACAGCAGTGCTACAAACACACAAGCCTCTTTACACTGCCTGTTCAGGGCGGGAATATCACGCCGTTATGCCGCCACGCCGCCACGCCGCCACGCCGTGCTGTATTAAAGGTACAATCCTATAACGGGGGGACAGAGTTGTCTCACCTTGGGAGCTAACAGGAAGTAACAGCGCTGAATTGATTGGACGGCCAGCAGGACGGGACAGGTGTGACTCTTTGATGACGTGTGTGACCCACTGCAGGAGATTTAAAAAGCAGCTAGCAGCAGTTAGCAGCTAACTCAAAGAAGAAGAACGGCGGCCGAAAATGTGCTCACAGGAGCTCCTTTCCTCCGAGCAGAGGATGAGATCAGCCACCGTATAACAGGGATGGTTGCTCAGGAGGTAGAACAGGTCGTCCACTAATCAGAAGATCGGCGGTCCCGCCCATGATCCCGTCCTGCCGACTGTCCTGTCTATACAGACATCATTTCGGCGTTGTTACTACCTCCCATGGCGGCTTAAAGGTGAGTCTGTGATCAGAGCTTTTATACAGAGCAGCAAGGCGCCATAATGGTGTGACCACCCTGTCTTGAACAGGCAGTGTAAAAGAGGCGATGGAGACCAGGTCTGGACAATATGACCTCAAATCAATATCACAATAAACTGAACATTTTACCTCGATTATGATTAATGAACCATTACTCTGTTATACTGACGAGGTTTGTTCTGATACTTTCTCTAATGAGAGAGAGCAGATTTTATCTTTGTGATTTAGAAATAATCGATGGAAACACACAACTGAACTATTTTCGTGAATCTTGTTCACGTTGTTGTTGTTATCGAGAGCTGCTGTGTGGAGGCACTTGTTGCTCCGCACTGTTCATATTCGTAATATGATGTTGCTCCAGGTGCTGAAACAGATTGGTGGTATTTTCTCTGGTTGCTGAAACGGTTTCTCGGCAGTGTTTACGTTTGTTTTCCATCTGCTCTGTGTCGTGTTTATAAAAGCCAAAATGTGTCCAAACGACGGACATGACATAAACACACACAGAGGGGAAAGCACAATTAAAAAATTAAATTAAATTTTTTTAAAATTAAAAAATTTAAAATAAATAAATTAATTAAATTAAATTAAAAATTTAATTTTTTTAAAAAAATTAAAAATGAAAAATTAACAAATTTTTAAAAAAAAAAAATTATGAAAGAAAAGGAAAAATTGACATGGGAAAGGTTATGTTGGTCAGAGGTTCTGAATGAAGCCAGGATAAATCACACACAGGAATTAAGAAGTCGTTTTTGTATTCTTATCTGTGAATTAAAGTTTCACAGATAAGAAACAACAAATTGTGAAGACATCATCTTAAGTCCTGTGTGTGATTTATCCTGGCTTTGTATGAGCAGATCTCTGCTAGCTGCTAGGCTAATTTATACAATGTAAAATGCCATAGGCTTGTGCTAATAACGTTAGCATGTTGTATTTGTGGGGAAAATGTGTCCAGATAAAGACAAGTGTTTGTCTGTGAATGCTGCGAGTTATAGTGAAGCTGATTTGTGTTTGAAACTGTCTCTATTAAGCCATGTTTAGTGTGTGTTTAATGTGTTTAATGTGTGTTTAGTGTGTGTTTAATGTGTTTAATGTGTGTTTAGTGTGTGTTTAATGTGTTTAGTGTGTGTTTAATGTGTTTAATGTGTGTTTAGTGTGTGTTTAATGTGTTTAATGTGTGTTTAATCAACTAAACTTTACAGCACTTCATAGAAACTCCACCACCAACTAGTGTTTTGGGGGTGTAACTGCAGAGTGACACAGACACACCACTGCACAAGTATAAATGCTCTGCGTAGGCCACAGGTGTCGAGTCTGCGCACAACTATAAAGTCCCCCTGACAGGGACTTTGTGCTCCTCCCTGTACACTAACACACTCCAGTCGATTTTTTGTTTCTGAGCTTTAGACGAGCTGCTTTGTGAGTTTCTTGCAGATCCAGGCGAGCAGTTTCTCCCTGCTCACAGACCTTATTGTTTAGTTTAGCTTAGCTTAGCTTAGCATAAAGACTGTGAGCAGGCTAACCACATCCTGACTCCAGTTCCGAACACACGGACTGACATGTCGCTCACAGAAACACAAAAGCAAACAGGCATATTTCCTAAGAAGAAAAAAAAAAGTTGAACTGTTCCTTTATCTGCGGCGCTGAGGGTCAGCCTGTTGAGCTAAATTTAGATTTGCACTGTTTGTTTTTCCTGCTGAGGTCAGTTTGAAACGTCACACAGGAGTTCATGACAGCGCCAAAAGAACTCTGAGCGCAGCAGCTCTCTGTCACGTGAACAGGAAGTTATACTCTTGCCTCTTCCTGTTTCTAATGCATGCTTTTTATTTTGGGCCTCAGTGTGAGAGGACGCTGCGCCGCGCTGCAGCTTCTACGTTTTCATACACTGATTTCCTGATAAATGTGCTCTGACAATAAGGTTGCACCTGATCTGTCAGGAAAGTGTGTGTGTGTGTGTGTGTTTGTGTGTGTGTGTGTGTGTGTGTGTGTGTGTGTGTGTGTTGTTATCAGCTGATCCTCGGTGACCTCACCTGCTGCAGCTTTACATTTCTGTATCTTAGTTGCACAAAAACACACTCAGGCTTTTTTAAGGCTTTTTAGAAAATACAAATTACTGTCAAATTTGCAGAAGCAAACTTGTGTCTGGAGGGTTGTCGGTTCAATTCCCACACTGGTCAGTGGTGTAATGTACTTACAACCAGTGCCAGCCCATGTCATAGGCAGTGTATGCGAATGCTGAAGGTGCCATCCATAGGGGGCGCCACAAATGAGAGAAAAAAAATCTAAATATTTATCTTTTTCTATTTTTTACTTAAACTGTTACTACTATTATTTTGAAATATGACATAAGGCCACAACAACATAACTACATATCAGAGCATACTAAATAACAGAGAGGCCTTTTCTTCTGGGTTTTTCATGTGAAGGAAGATTCTGTTAAAGGTTCAAAGATGTGAAGTGTGATGAAGGACTGAACAACTTCAAAACTGTTCATTTATTTTTTTCATAGTGAAGATTTCTGTGTTTCCCTGGAAACAAAAGCAGAATAAATAACAACAAAAACAAAAGAAACACCAGTATAAAAACGTCGGTATCAGCTATTGGAGAAATTATTATTTTTAAGATTTGTACCAGTATCGGTCCGGAATATCAAAATCATTGATCATTGATCAATGCATCAATAGTTCAATTAGAAAGTTAATTTGTACATTTATTATTATTTTACAATGTCATGTACTAAGTTATTGTTTATTCCTCTGTGCAACGCTGTCATATAAGGAGCTGGTGGGACGGGTCCAACAAACCCTGGACTTTCACCCAGGAGGCTGCTGTTCACTTCCTGTATGAACATAGAACCATGAGGGTTTTTTCTAAATCTAAACATGTGATTTTGTTGCACGGTGTGAATTTACCTGCCAACATCCTGGAACATCAGCAGCAAATGCAGGATGATATCTAGCACGTAACATGTAGACGTGAATGACCCTGACTGAGTGCCGATATGTGACGAGAACATTTTGTAAAAACATACATGAAACTATTTTCCGACTCTCGTCAATCAATGTTTAATGATAGCAGTTGTAAAGTATTCTGTTTCTACTCAACTCTAATGACCAACAACTACTAATATTTTCAACATCACAATTCATGAATAAAACAATCAAAATGGAGCTTGTTCATCAAAATAAAATTCCCGCGGTAGGATCCCTCCAGACCCCCCTAGAAACCCCCCTGGTGGGCGAGCTGCCCATCTCTGAATCTCTGACATGCCAAACATCATTGAAGACACACTTTCTTTCCTGTAAATCAGCTGGTGTTTGTGTTTGTGTCTGAGAGGAAGAGACCTCTGAGGATAATTCAGCTCCTGAACAATAAACACTGAAGGAATTCTGACCAGGAGAAGCTTCAGCTGGTTGTAATCTATAATCCCCAGGGAACATGAGGAGGGAACGTAAAGTGTAGTTGTAGTTCCTCCAGCTGCCACCAGATGTTACTAATGAGCCAGTCAGCTGAGAGCACCTTTAAAATGTTACACATGTGTTACCTGTGGTCTGTGTCACGACAGCAGAGGTGGTCTCAGGCTGTCTGAGGGGCAGGGGGCAAAAACATGGAAGGGCACCAGCAGCGTGCCAGCAGGGGCGAGTTATCAGACAGAGGGCCCCCGGGCACAGACATGCAAAAGGCCCCTCCACCCTCTCCTACAGAGGAGCAGGACACAGACTGTGTGGTGGTTTGTCTCTTTGTTGTTGTAGTTGTTTTGTGCATCATTATGTCATTAGACGTCTTTTTGTGGTTGTCTTGTGTCTCTGTAAAGTCAGTTCATGTCTTTATTTGGTCGTTTTGTGTATTCTTTGGTTGTTTTATGTCTCTTTGAATTAATTTTAGGTATTTCTTGGTCGTTTTGTGTCTCCGAGTTAATTTTGTGTCTTTGTGAATTAACTTTGTTTCTCTTTTTTTGTTGTTTTGTGTCTCTGAATTCATTTTAGGTATTTCTTGTTCGTTTTGTGTCTTTTTTTGGTCATTTTGTGTCTTTGACAAACCTTTGTGTGTTTTATGGATGTCGGATGTCTCTTTAAGATCATTCTGTGTCTTTTTTTTAATCGTTTTGTGTCTCTTTGGGTTCATTTTGTTTCTTTTTTGTTGTTTTGTGTCTCTGTGAATTAATTTTTTGTCTTTTTTGGTCATTTTGGTCTTTTTTTGTTGTTTTTATGTCTCTTACAATTAATTTTGTGTCTTTGTGAATTAACTGTATTTTTTGGTTTTGTGTCAATTCAATTTTGTGTCTCTTTGACAAACTTTTGTGTTTCATGGTCGTTTGATGTCTCTTTAAGGTCATTTTGTGTCAATTTTTATCGTTTTGTGTCTCTTTGAAATCATTTTGTGCCTTCTTGCTTGTGTTTTGTGCCTTCTGTGATCACTTTGTGTGTCTCTGCAGTTTCTTTGCATGTCTGTGGCCTTTTCTCCTTCTCATTTTTTTTCCTGGTCATTACATGTTAATGTATGGAAGCCCACAGGAGACTTTATTCAAATACAGTGCAAACCTGAAAATGAAAACACAGTTCCACATCAACGTCAAGATACCCACACATATGTGTGTGTTATTTGAGTGAAAGTTAAAATGAAAATGCAACAATCCAGTTTTCATTTTCACACACTCACAGGTGTTCTGTGACCATATTACAGTTAAACAAAAAAGTTGTTTAATTTAATTTTTTAGATTTCTACTTATGGATAGTTAACAGTATTTAAATGTTTATTTGAATTAAACAATTAAAACGCATTTTATATAATGTCACTTTGTTTTCTGTTTATGCATGATGGATTGTTTCACACCTTTATCTGACCAGACAACAGAATCACCTGGAGGAGTCACCTGAGTGCAAACCCCCCCACCCCCCCATCACCAGCACCAGCAGCACCAGCAGCCCCCCAGCGAGGGTTTGGGCCCAACACCTCCTTTTGTTATGAGTGAAGCTGCGGGCGTCTGAAAGTCCTCACAACGACTCTCTTTTCATGCTAATGTGTCCGGCACAAAGGCAGGTAATGCTTTAATAGGAGGGGAAATGGGTCATGTCAAGCTGTGTGTGTGTGTGTGTGTGTGTCTTCTTGTTTGTTCCCATATATTTCCAGCTCTCCAAATATATTCCAACAGTTAATTGTTTCCCTGTGAAGCAGCTGCAGCTCAGTTTTGGTTCTCAGTTGATTCATTACAGCTCTGATGATGTTTAAATGTCTGTCGTCTGACATGACAGCATGCTCTGATCCCTCGAGGCGTTCAGGTTTTACAAGACTCACGCATGATCGGCCTCTTTTAGCTTCAGGTAGCAGATTCTGTGTCTTCATGTAAATTTGTTTTTACAACTTTGTTTTATGACAACTTCTTGATTTAAGCTTGGAGTCGTGATTTTTTACAGCTTCATGTCTTCACCTAAAATTTAACCTGTGCTCAATATGTGGTACTCACTACTTTTGTTTTTTATACTTAGTACAAATATATATATACTTATATGTATATGAAAGGAAATTTTAGAAGTTAAAAACAAAAAATTTAAATAAAAACATCAATACACAAACAATGGAA
This sequence comes from Epinephelus moara, assembly GCF_006386435.1. Classification (NCBI taxonomy): domain Eukaryota; kingdom Metazoa; phylum Chordata; class Actinopteri; order Perciformes; family Serranidae; genus Epinephelus; species Epinephelus moara. The sequence continues at coordinate 1,743,037 of NC_065526.1, read as the reverse complement.
CAAACATTCAGTGGTGACGGACTGAAAGGATTCAGTTACTAAGAAGTAACTAGTGATAGTAATAGTAACTACAGGGAGCAGGATTACTGAATGAGGTCATCATTTTAAGGTCGTCTTTACTGAAGAAGTAGTTGATGTAGCAGTAACTCCGGGAGACGTAGTGTTTGCTGTTGGAGAACTTGTTCATGTAGCAGGATTTATTGTAGTAGTAGCAGAGGGAGGTCTGGAGGAGTGGAGGAGCAGCAGAGGGAGGTCTGGAGGAGGAAAAGCAGAGGGAGGTCTGCTTTTCCTCCAGGAGGTCTGGAGAAGAAGAGGAGGAGCAACAGCAGTAGTAGTAGTAGTAGTAGTGGAGGAGCCGAAGGAGGTCTGGAGCAGAGGAGGAGGAGGAGCAGAGGGAGGTCTGGAGGAGGAGCAGAGGGTGTTTGAGCCCCTCACTGTCTCAGCTTGTTCTTTCAAACAGAATTCCAGCAGTAAATGTGGAGCCTCAGGCTGCAGCAGGCTCGTAAAGAGACGCCTGTAAAAACACTGTGTGTGTGTGTGTGTGTGTGTGTGTGTGTGTATTATATACATTACATGTATAACATAATGAGGGGACAGTTGTAGTTGTGTCTCTGCTGTAAACACTCAGACTGTCCGTCTGTGCTGCGTCCACACGTCTCGAGTCTCCTCCGAGTCCTCAGCTGCAGCTCAGAGAGGAAATCCTCCTGGAACCACAGTCCTGTTTGTTTACCTGCATGTTTGAACTGTAAGAACCACAGACTGCTCCAGTCTCACACACTGACTCGTAATAAGATGGGAATGTTACACCAGTATTTGACACCTGTCCTGTCAACACGCCGAAGGGTCTGCAGGATCTCCTGGACTCTTAAAACGTCTTTTCCACAAGTCACAGAGCTACACGCAGGTTTACCTGTGAGGTGCCACAGTAGGTATGGTGGTTTGTATGCCAGAGGTGTGTGACTTGGACTTGAGTAAGACTTTAGACTCAACAAAATGAAAAAAAAAAAAAAACTCAGCTTGGACTTCAACACCAATAAGTCGTGACTCCACTTTGACTCGAGTCTTTTGACTTAAAAATAATGTTTAAAAAGCTTTGACCTAAGACTCAACTCAGGACTTGTCAGCCTTGACTTAAGACTTGACGGGGACTTGTCATCCTTGACTTGGACCTTGACTCAGGACTTGTCAGCATTGACTTGGGACTTGACTCTGGACTTGTGAGTCTCAACTCAGGATTTGACAGACTGACTCACGACTTGTCAGCCTTGACCTAAGACTTGCCTCAGGACACGTCAGCCTTGACTTGGGACTTGACTCAGCATTGTCAGTCTAGACTTGGGGTTTTATTTGGGACTTGTCAGCCTTGAGTTGGGACTTGACTTGGAACTTTTGAGCCTTGACTTGGGACTTGTCAGTGCTGACTTGGGACTTGACTCTGGACTTGAGAGCCCTGACTTAGTATTTGACTTGGGACTTCACAGTCTTGACTTGGGACTTGACTCTCGAAGTGTCAGCCTTGACCTAAGACTTGCCTCAGGACATGTCAGCCTTAACTTGGGACTTGACTCAGCATTGTCAATCTAGACTTGGGGTTTTACTTGGGACTTGTCAGCCTTGAGGTGGGACTTGACTTGGAACTTTTGAGCCTTGACTTGGAACTGTCAGTGTTGACTTGGGACTTGACTCTGGATTTGAGAGCCCTGACTTAGGACTTGACTTGGGACTTCACAGCAAGACTTGTGAGCCTTGACTAAGGACTTGACTCACAGCTTGTCAGCCTTGACCTAAGACTTGCCTCAGGACATGTCAGCATTGACTTGGGATTTTACTCAGCATTGTCAGCTTTGACTTAGGACTTTACTTGGGACTTGTCAGCCTTGAGTTGGGACTTGACTTGGGACTTGTCAGCGTTGACATAGGACTTGACTTTGGATTTCTCAGCTTTGACTCATGGCTCACCTCAGGACTTGTCAGCCTTGACTTAAGACTTGACTCAGGACTTGTCAGCGTTGACTTGGGACTTGACTCAGGATTGTCAGCCTTGAGTTGGGACTTGACTTGGGATTTCTCAGCTTTGACTCATGACTCGCCTCAGGACTTGTCAGCCTTGACTTAAGACTTGACTCAGGACTTGTCAGCGTTGACTTGGGACTTGACTCAAGATTGTCAGCCTTGAGTTGGGACTTGATTTGGGATTTCTCAGCTTTGACTCATGACTCGCCTCAGGACTTGTCAGCCTTGACTTAAGACTTGACTCAGGACTTGTCAGTCATGACCTAGGACTTGACTTGGAACTTGTGAGCCTTGACTTGGAACTTGACTCAGGACTTGTCAGTGTTGACTTGGGACTTGACTTTGGACTTGAGATCCTTGACTTAGGACTTGACTTGGGACTTCACAGCCTTGACTTGGGACTTGTCAGCCTTGACTTGGGACTTGTCAGCCTTGAGTTGGGACTTGACTTGGGACTTGTGATATTAAAACTTGTTCTGCTGCTGCTGCGTAAATATTTGCTCTGAGAGGAATTAATAATAAACAAAAGAGAAAAATGTAAATGTTGATTTTAATGATGGATCTCTAGATTTGCTGATATACTGTCTGGTATCTGTTTACGTAGATGGAGACCTTATTTGGATTCAGCCAATCAAATCTTTGCATAAAGCAGTGATGTCACGTTGTATCAGAGCCACACTGAGCCAGACGGCAGCGACACAACACGAGGGCCACAGACTTTAAACAGCTACATGAGCTCTCCTGCTGAAGGCTCGTTCTCTGAGTGACAAACCTGTCGTCCTGAACGTGGACTTGTTGATCGAGTCACCGAACAAACACTGACCAGGATGAAGTGCTCTGCTGTCATCAGTGTCTCAGCTGCAGCACATCACACAGCCTGGAACCCTGCACACGTCTCTGCGCTCCAGTGAAGCCTCATTTCCATTGCATGGTTCAGCTCCACTCGACTTGACTCGATTCGACTCGACTCACACTTGGTACCAGGTCCTTTAGTCTGTTTTTTTCACTGCAGATAGTACCCCTCAGTGTAGGCAGGATTCTCTGCTGATCACCATGGCAATGCCGCGCGAAACTGCATTGACGTCATCTTCAACATGACACCAGCTGAATCCTTTCATCGGCAACCACACAGAGTAGTGTACTCTGTTGTAGTGTACGACGTAGTGTACGTAGTGTACAGCATAATGTACGTAGTATATGGTGTATTGTACATAGTGTGTGACGTAGTGTCCGCAGTTTATAGCACAGTTTACATAGTGCACAATGTTATGTACAGAGTGTACAGCATAGTGTACGCTGTAGTGAATGTAGTGCACAGCGTAATGTACGTAGTATATGGCATAGTATAAATAGTGTGTGACGTAGTGCACATAGTTTACAGTGTATTTTATGTAGTATACGATGTTATGTACATAGTGTACAGCGTAATGTACGTAGTATATGGCATAGTATAAATAGTGTGTAATGTAGTGTACATAGTTTACAGTGTAGTTTACGTATAGTACGTTAAGTATGTAGTGTATAGCGTAGTGCACAGCAGAGACTACAGCATAGTGTACTTAGTGTGTGACTCAATGTACGTAGTTTACAGCATAATATACATAGCATATGGCGTAGCGTACATCGTGTGTGACAAAGTGTACATAGTGTACAGCATAGTGTAATTAGTGTACAGCACAGTATACGTAGTGTACAGTGTAGTTTATGTAGTGTGCTTAGCGCACGGCGTAGTGTTTAGCGTGGTGTACATAGTGATGAATGTGACGACTTTAAATGGGAAGAGGAAATTTAATATTTATCTTCCATAGAGTACATCGGTTAATATTTCCAGTTAATGGTCAATTTGTAATTCTGAGTTGAAACGTTTATATTTACTTTAACTGTGCGAGTGAATCAAGTGTTTGCAGTGATTCCACTGAATGAATGGATTTTATTTTAAACGCAGACACAGCCGAGTCTCAATAGAATAAAATCTAATGGGGGTAAGTAAATACTCTGAAGTGATTTTTAACAAAGCCGACGTTTGGTATGAAGAAGTGAGTGTTGAGGAATGATTGTAAAAGCAGCACGGTGTGTTTGGCACAAAGGGAACCTCGTACAAAGACACCTCGAGGCGATAATCACTGATCTGTCTCCTCCACCCTCCATCCTGTCTCCTCCATGTAATGTCATACATCAGCCATAATGTCCTTGCCAGGCTAATCGATACAGAGAGAAAGAGAGGGAGCATTAATTCAAAGCAAGGAAGTGAGAACAGAGGGGGGGGAGGGGGGGGGGGCAGAGTCATGTGACCCTGTGAAGGAAGACGAAGGGACAGACAGAGGAAGAGTCTCATTGGCTGTTGGTTATTAAAGAGGACAACAGGATGAAGAAAACAACCTCTGTCACTGTCAGTGGACGCATTAAAAAGTTGACAGCTGAACATGTAACGGTGACACCGTGTTCGTTAATGAGCCTCCGCTCCGTGGTGATTCGATCCCGTCCAGACTCTGATGCTGGTGACGCGTCAATCAGTTTTAGTTGTTCTGTCTCAACACACCTTCCTGTCCTTAAAGAGCCCCTGTGGTTTGACCTTTCACCTCACTGCAGTGATGACATACAAGCTATTAACACTGGGGCTGGGCGATATGGCAAAAATATTATCACGATAATTTTCCCCGTATTGATCTCTATTGATGTTTATCACGATATAATCTGATGATGCTGCAAGTTTGAAAGGTATCCTGATAATAACGTTTGACACACGGCACCTTGTCTGGGGCCAGATTTGGCCTTAGGGCCATATGTTGAGAACACAGCTGTACTTCAACAAACACATACAGTGTGTTATTAACCATTAATTCAATGTTTAAAAAGTGCTTATAGATGTGAAATTAGGTGGTTTAAGAAAGTGAAAATGAAATGTTTCACCACTGCATTAAAAATATCTCTAAATACTTCAGTTCCCATGAGCCTCAGCAGACTTTAGAGATCTAAAATCTGACAGTGAATGTTTCAGTTTCTGAATTTAACCACTTCTACAAAGATTAACCTCTAACTTCACTTCAGCTGCACACACACACAGAATCAGCTCCCTGATTGGATGTTTGTCACCAAAATGGCACCTTTTTCTTTCCTGTCTCAGATTATTCTCCCCTCAGTGTTCTCTCTGGTACAAACAGCCAGAGCCTGGGAGAGCTTCTGATCCATCACAGTGCTGAAAGACTCCAACAGACAGACAGCTGACGGTCTGTGTCGGACCTCATGAACCTGCTCACTTTGTTGTTTTTACATGGAGTACAACTCGATGTTGAGACACCAGAGGAAGTCACTGTCAGACGAGCCCTCTGCACTTCCTCTTGTGCCAGATTACGAGGTTACACACTGTTACCACACACTTTCACAGCCAACGTGCACGACATGTTGTGCTTTATTTCACACAAAACGTTAAAGGAGCATTCAGTGATTTTTGACAAAAACATGAGTAAAGAAATACTTTATTTTGACTGACTGTGAACGACCAGCAGACTCAGTTAAGCAGCAGTGTGAACTGGCCGGTCTGAGCGCGACTCAAGCCGGCTGATGGTGTCACCTGACACTCAGCTGGTCAAATGGCCGGCGGCTAGTTTTAAAGCACGTCACCTGTTTCAACAGCCAATCAGCTTGTAGTGAAGTCTGCTGGTCAAGTCAAAATGACCACATACGGCATGTTGGCTTGCTGCAGCAGGTGCTCCGTCCCCACAGAGCCCTCTGTTTCTGTCCTCACAGTGCCGGTGTCAGACGGTGGGTCGGTGCTGCTGCTGGCTGTATGTGCTTATGCCCCGCCCACACACACATTCTCACTGACGTATTGATTATGAATACAGTCCATCTGATGCTGGTTTTGTTTCATCACTGTAGCCAGTATCTCACTATCACTATCCTCATTCAGATTTTAAGAAGCTACAAATTATATTCAGCCACAAAATAAGTTGTTGACTAGAGACGATACACCGTCTCATCGTGGTCACTTCCTGTCATCCAGCAGATTTTTACAACATTACAGAATGGTGCATTCAATCCAATCCAATCCATTTTATTTATAAAGCACAATTTAAATAAACACAAAGGTTTCCAAAGTGCTGTACAGTAAAATAAACACAATAATTGACATTGACAGTAGTTGCATGTTTCAACTCATCTTGTTGCGAATCTTTGGTCTGAACTGGGCTTAATTGGTGGTGGTCACTGGTTTGAGTCCCAGATGGAGACCTCTGGTGCATACAAAAAGACCTGGAGCCAATTCAAGTCGAGGCTGCAGCAGCAAAACGTTAAATACACATTTGTATCATTAATAGTACTGAAATGAATCAATTATCAGCTCTGATGCCCCTAAATAATAAATCAGCCCAATAAAGAAAATATTTTAAATTGATGAGGGAGATTTTTTTCCATTTCAGATCCGTCTGTAGAATTATGTTTTTTCCCAAACACCTTTGGGATGTCCTGAAACACCGACTGTGAGCCAGACTTCGTCTCCCAACAGCCAGTTAACCAGCAGAGTGGAGCGTTGTGGAGTTGCAGCAGCACATGAATGAACACGGTGTAACTGTCACATATGGACGTCCTGTAAACATGGCGGCAGCAGCTCTCTCCTTGGTGAGAGAACTTGCCTCTCCAGGGAGGCGGCTCAGGTGTTCATCCAGGCACCTCTCGTCTCCCACCTGGACCACTGCGACTCTCCGCTCACCGTCTGCTTCCAGACCTCTGCAGGTCGTCCAGATTGCAGCCTGCTGTCGGGTGTTTCTTTTTTCCCCCAGCAACACCACTCCTCTTCTGGCTCTCTGCTGCAGCTCATGTCCAGTTCAAGACTCTGATCTGCAGACAGCAGCGAGGGGACGACTGGCTGCTCCATCTCGGTCAAACCCTTCTCTGCTCTGGTCCGCAGGTGGTGGAATGAATTCCCCCCTTTTCAAAATCCCATTGGTGTCACCCAGACTTTAAAAAAATAAAAATTCAGAACGAGGCTGCACGCCCACATTTTCAGAACAAAATAGAACAGGCTGCAGTGAGAGTCTCTCTCCATGGGATATT
>NC_065526.1:1730043-1735919 GCF_006386435.1 Epinephelus moara | reverse complement strand
TATATATATATATATATCTTTTTCTGCCTCTCATATATAAGAATATACATATATATATTTGTATGCAAACTGTACATTTCCTGTGAAAACAAGAGTATTTTGAAAAACAGACGATGCATGTAACAGGCAGAATTTGACATGGCGTCCCAACACATCCAGGGTACCTTGCATGTTGTATCTCGCAGTGGAAAGTCCATGACCACATATCAATATGTGACGAGGTCGGAGTGAGGATGTGTTGCTGAACCCGATGCTTTTGTTGACATCCTGGCGTTGGTTGCGGCATCCTGGAACATCAACAGCAGACGCAGGGGGATACATAGCTCGAAATATGTAGACGTGAAAGTCCGCTGACAAAGCAGCCATGTGTTATGAGAATGTGTTGAAAATTCACACTGGAACAGCGAACAGTGGGCTCCCAGGTGACAGTCCTGACTTTGTTTGACCCATCACCTCCCCTCCTACCCTACAGGGACTTTCTTGCTGTTTTGACAGTATCAGCCGATGCTGGTGTATATCATACTGCTGCGAAAGGTGCCTCTGACATAGTGGTGGTATTTGATGAGTTGGTAATAAGAACGAGCTTAAACAATCACAAAAAACAAATATATTTACAGAAAAAAAATCATATTTAAATGTACAATCAATGATCATTTTTAATGTCCATGATTAAATATTCTTTAAATATGCTAAGACTTACACATTTTGTAATTTGAATGGTAACAGCAACAGCGAAACTGACACTGACATAAACTTTATTTCATTTCTAAAATAGTTTGGTTGTTGCTTTTGTTTTTGGTTCTTTCTTTTTTCTAGATGTTTTTTTATATTTTGCATCTAAGTTGGATTAAAATTAACTTTAAAGATTGTTGTGATGTTACATATATGGAGCTGACTGCACCAGAACAGATATAAATGTGAGTCTCTGATTGATCGTCTCTTTGAAATCACATTAGCAAACCTCACAGTGCCTCTGCTGTCAGGTGAAACCCTCCTGTATTTTTGTCTAAAACTTAAAACCTTCTTTATATTCTGCCATAAGTGGAGGTTCAAGATACCAGGCTGAAGTCGCTGATACGACCTTGTGTTGTTGACTGTCTGCTGGAGGCGTCCACTTCACTGCGTCGCTGCAGCACGTTCAAACATGTCGGAGGAGCTCAGACACCAGAAACACTTTATCAGCTGCTTCTCTTTTCTTACTCATCTGTTTTCTCTCTCTGGTTTCCCTTTCGGTGAGCTCTCAGGTGTGATGAGAGGAGCTGGATGACAGAGCAGGAGAACCAGAAACAGAACCAACTCAAAGTGTCTCTCCTCTCTCCTTGTTCAAGCACTGTCTAGTCGTGTAGACCAGATTTATCCCCTCCAGGCTGAGCTGCAGCAGCCCGGATTAACTCTGAACCTGGATTAGTGTCAGCTCTGAGCCTCCAAATATTTAAACTCCAGTTTAAACACTCTTCATTCATGAACTTAGCTCTGAGTTGACTTGATTTAATATTCAAAAACGCCTGTATTTCTGAGGTTGAGCAAAAGGAAGCCGAGGTTTATGATAACTCTTAGTTCTCTGCTTCTGACTCTTGGATTATTTATTCAGGTGAAACCATGCTGCAGTGATGGTTGTCTGACGGATCATCTGCTGTCAGTAATCATTTATTTAAGAATAAAATCATTGAGTATTTGTTGATTTAAAGTTTATTAGTGTAGCACCTCTCAACAACTGGCACCTTCACAGAGTTATACAGAAACAAAGTAAAAATATGAGCCGGTCTCACCCTGAAGTCGTCGGATTCTAGCGCTTGGACGGTGATTTGCAGCCTCAAAAACCAAGAAAAAATACATCTTTTACATCAGCATAATACACGGCCGTTTGCTGTTATAGTTTAACAGTGACCAGCTGCGTCAGGGGGAAATGCGGCAGCACAAGGACGAAAGTTAAGGCTGCAAAAGTCCAACGGGAGCGGGTGGGAGGGGTGGTGGATGGGTCCAACATACACTGACTTTTACCCAGGAGAGTGATGTTCATGTCCTGTAAGAGTCTAAAGCCATCTGTTGTTTGTTCCTAAACCTAACCACGTTTTTATTGCCTAAGCCAAACCATGTGTTTGTTGTTGTAGTGCTTTTACTTTGAAAGAGACTGTACGTAAACATTAAATTTCCTGTGAAAACAGTAGTATCTTGAGTATCTTGAAAGAAGACAACACGACACGGTGTCCCAGAACGTCAACAACCAATGCACCCAGGGTACCTTGCACGTCGTATGTGGACGTGGAAAGTACATGACCAAGCACGTCAATATGTGATGAGGTCGGAGTGAGAATGTGTTGAAAATACACGAACATATGAAGTTTGATTTATGGTTAAATTTAAATGTGATTCAAGCATTTTAAGCAAAGTTACCCAAAGTCTTTGTGATGGTTTTCCTTGTTGGTGCAGCTCAGCCTGAAAGTGCCTTAATGCACATTTAGTTGCCGTCATTTTTCAGAGGGTCAAGACCGTAAAAATAATGGACAAAGCTATCGTGACGTCATCCATTGGTTTGTGCGCTCCCATTTTGAAGCCTTAAATTTGGCCTTCCAACCATCACCATCCGAGTTTTTTGGAGCCATGAGTGACCATTTTTGGACGAGAGGGTGGAGCTGTGGAGGAGTGAGGGGTGGATCTGACTGAAAAGCTGAGGACATTATCAGCCTTAATAAAATGAAAACAGGTGAGTTATGTGATTCAGTCCCTGTACAGTTGTCATGAATGCTGAAATTATCTACAGAGACCAAACTGTTTTTTGTACCAGATTCTGATTGTAAAGTTTTCACCATTTTATGAGAATAATTTGACCGTGGACAGAACGGGTGTGACGTTTTGACAAATGTGTGCGACCCACTGCAGGAGATTTAAAAAGCAGCTGTTAGCAGTTAGCAGCTAACTCAAAGAAGAAGCTGAAAATGTCCACAAATAGTAAAAACAATGAGGTCCAGGAGCTCCTTACCCTCCGAGCAGAGGACAAGATCAGCTGCCATATAACAGGGGCGCTACATGATTGTTATTGACATGTTATGTCATTGTTATTGTTTATAAAACTCTACTGACACGTATGTTATATGTCACACTAGAGGCCGATACTGTTGTGTTCAACGTCATGCCATGGTTGTCTGAGGGGACCTGAATACAGCTTTGGAGGCGGGGCCCTGTTCATTCCTATGAAAGCAGCTCATTGGTGCGTGAAGCCAAAATGGTTCAACTGCCACATATGAAATTACCCAAATGTCCAGTGCGGCTTCCACTCTGGAAGCGGCTGAGCGGCTCCTTCCACTGGTTTAGCGTGCTGTTAACTTGAATGGGGATAAAATAATTTGATTGTGTGGCTCTCTTTGGCTTTCCAAGTGTTATCTGACCGAAGAGATTACTTCACGGGGTGATGATGCTCAAAAAATATATCCACTGATTTATAGACGTCTCTTTCACAATGTAAGTCAATGGGAAAAAGTCTTTTGGGCTGCAGGGCGTCATGTGACGGTGTAATTACACTGTTTGGGGTGGCCTGGTCCACGAACATCACGACTGCGCAGACTCTGGCTCCGAATCATGTCACCAGAGGAAGATGGAAGTGGCCATATCAGGGATGTTTTAGTTTCATCTCTGCACAGTGTGGACGTGGAGATGCATCGTCCATCTTTACATGCAGTCTATGATCCCAATACGCGACACTATAACATATATCTGCTAATATTAAATCTCTTGTCCATCAACAGGGAGCCGGCAGAGTGTCGGCTGTGTTCTGGCACCAGAGGACCAAACGCTGCCCAGCATGGCCACATTAACCTGTTAAGGGGCCTCAGAGCACAAACATGGTTGTTTGGCCCCAATTATAACTAAAATAACTACGGTCTTAAAGCTATGTTTTGACACAGGGCCCCTCAGCAGGACGGGGCAACAAGATTAAGTAGTGATCCCAGACCTGTCTCAGTTCACATTGTACTTCAGGGGTGCAAATTCCCAAACAAAACTGCACTTAATCAAATTATGTACAAGCAACTGACACACAGTGAACCCGGGGCTTTAGGGGGGCCCTCTGTGTCTGGGGCCCCCAGGGCAGCTGACTGCTCTGCCCAGCTGGTAATCCAGCCTGAGCGACCAGCACTGGCCCGTGTTAGGCTGACAGATTTGTGTTCGCAGGATCAGCTGCGTCATTTTAGTTTGTCATTTGTTGGGTGAATGAAGTCAGCTGGGACAGACGGTGGAAGCAGTGGTGTTGATACTGTTATGGGTTTATTCTGAATCCAGGTCAGAGTCCTGCACCGGGCAGGTACCCACAGGTAACCCACGAATAAGTTGTGAAACACCTTAACTTCCATCTTTGTCCCGCTGTGTTTCCCCCTGATACCGCCAGGCGCCGTCAAACTATTACAGCAACTGGCCGTGTATATTGGTGATGTATTGGCGACATATTGACATGCTTGGTCATGGACTTTCCACGTCCACATACGACGTGCAAGCTACCCTGGGTGTGTTGGTTGTAGACGTTCTGGGACGCCGTGTCAAGTTCTATTTCAAGATACACTTCTGTTTTACATTTAGATACAGTCTCTTTCAAAATAAGCGCACTACGTCGGTACAACACAGCCAAATTACTTTTTTTTTTTCTTCAACAACAAAAACACGGGCGGGATCAGAAAAAGAGAACAGGGTTTGGCTTTAGATTGTTACGGGACGCGAACACCGCTGTCTTGGCTGAAAGTCGATGTTTGTTGGATCCATCCACCACACCTCCCACCTACACTTTCATCCTTGTCCCAGTGCGTTTCCCCCTGATGCCACCAGGCACTGTTAAACTATAGTGGCAACTGGTCGCGTACCACGCCGACGTTGGTTTCTGGCGCAGAAAGTCACTGCCCAAGCGCCGAATTTTGGTGACTTCGGAGTGCGACCAGGTTCTACATTCAGACAGTAAATTTACAAATAGTCCAGTTTGTGCCAGAGTGCGTTCCGACACTTAGTGTGAATATTTCTGAACGCACCACTCGCATCATCGTCCTCCATTGTCTAAAACAAGCTGACAGAACTTGCTAGCTAAAGCTAGCTGATGTCTGTGGAGAATTGTTTTGCCTCCAGCTAAGCCCTGCCCACCCAAAAAACCTTCAAACTGTTTACTAACAGTAGAAGCGCCCATAGCCCTCTTATTCCTTCATCACTGCTCTGTCAAACATTTTGTTCTCTGGTTTTGTGTCACCTGGATTATTGCTCGGTTATCTGGTCGTCTAAACAGTTATAAGAAAATTACAAGTAGCACAAAACAAGGCTGCCAGACTTATTCTCAACTGTCCCCCTTTGACGAGTACAATTGAATGTATTACAATTTGGGTTGGCTCTATGTTGAGAAAAGAATTTTAATGAATTTATTGGTTAATTTTTATAGTGTTGTGAAAAAACAATCTCCACAATTTCTTGCTCAAAGATAATCTACACCAATGAAATTCATTCACACTCCACAAGAGCTGCCAGCAATGAGCATATAATTCTGCCACGTCCTAAATCCAATTTCTTGAAGAAATCAGTTTTGTATAGAGCCACACGTTTATGGAATCTACTCCCAAGATATATTCACAGAACCAGAGACAGGAATTGTTTCNGCAATGAGCATATAATTCTGCCACGTCCTAAATCCAATTTCTTGAAGAAATCAGTTTTGTATAGAGCCACAAGTTTATGGAATCTACGCCCAAGATATATTCACAGAACCAGAGACAGGAATTGTTTCAAGAGAAAACTGAGAATACACTTGCAATCTAATTATTTGAGTTAATTCATTTGTTGTAAGTCTGTCATTTATTTTCTCTGCTTTTGTCTTTTCTCTTTTTTAATATACTCCATTTTATTATTTTTCA
>NC_065526.1:1716038-1725197 GCF_006386435.1 Epinephelus moara | reverse complement strand
CCCCCCCCCCCCCCCTCTCCCTCCTCCTCCTCCTCCATCACCTCCTCCCCCCTCCCTCCCCCTGCTCTTGCGCCCTCCTGTGTTATTTTAAATGGAGCGGTGCATCCTGGGTTTTGCAGTGCCTCTCCCGGGCGTGTCTCGTGACATATGGCGGCGACGGCTGCCCGCGGAAGACTACAATACCCAGAGTGCCCCGGGGGCCACATCAAAGTATCAGATTACAACACATTAGAGGGGATGGAGTGGGAGGAGGAGGATGGGGGAGGATCTGCAGAGACCAATATGGTGTTTAAATAGGAAGGCTTCATTCTGACAGGCAGAGGGCTGATAAACGTGAAGCTCCCAGCAAGCACTGGGGCTCAGCTAACTAGGCCATTAGGTAGAAGGGCAGGTAGCAGCAGTGAGGAAGGATTATGTTTATTTTTTTGTAGTTTTAAAATTTCCTTTTCTAACATTTGTGTTTGTTTGCATCAGGACCTGAAAGAGAAGAAGCTGGTGGAGGAGAAGAACGGCAAAGAGGTCGCCAACGGGAAGGTAAGCTCCGTCGAGTTAACTCTGCTCGTACATGGCTCTGGTGTTCCTCCTGCAGAGAACTTCCTGCCAACTTTCAAAAACTTCAAGTCAGTCAATTATTTCTTTATTCCAGGAGAATGAGGAGAACGGCGAGCCCGACGTAGACGAGGAAGATGATGAGGAGGTGGATGAGGAGGACGAGGAAGATGACGGAGAAGGTAGCTGAAAGATTTTCACTCTTCCTGTATCATTTCTCAATTCTCGCAAAAATCTCACTCTCCTCATCCGCCATCCCGCAGGAGATGAGGAAGACGAAGATGAGGACGACGATGAGATCGAGGGCGGCACAAAACGGGCAGCTGAGGATGACGACGACGATGACGAGGTGAGGCGGCGCCACCTGACCTTGACCGCCGAGAATCTCACGGGTCGGGATCTCGCCCCTTCTTAACTAACCACCCGTCTTCTTCTCTTCCTCCAGGACGACGTCGAAACCAAGAAGCAGAAAACCGACGACGACGATTGATGCGTTTTCCCCCCGCGCCATCCTGCTGAACCACTTCCTGATTCTTCACCTCTGACTGTTTTTAGATGTCACAGGTGGAGGGGCTGGAGGACTGATTTAAAGGAAAAAATAATAATTAAAAAAAATCCAACATGGTCATTAGCAAGTAGAGTTCAACAAACATCTACCACACACACACACACACACACACACACACACACACACACACATGATCTCCCCTCAAAACTGCAAATTTTCTAGAGGAACCCGCCACCACATCGACGCAGAATCCGGCTTCTCTTCAACAACAACACGAAAGGAGAATTTGTTTGTATTTTTATTTACATTTTATATTTTTGTACATATTGTTCGGAGGGGAGGTCAGTTTCTCTCTCGGCAGCGATCTCGTCAGACCAAATCGGTGCTTCTTTAACGAAAGATTTTACTTGTTGACCATGNCACACACACACACACACACACACACACACACACACACACACATGATCTCCCCTCAAAACTGCAAATTTTCTAGAGGAACCCGCCACCACATCGACGCAGAATCCGGCTTCTCTTCAACAACAACACGAAAGGAGAATTTGTTTGTATTTTTATTTACATTTTATATTTTTGTACATATTGTTCGGAGGGGAGGTCAGTTTCTCTCTCGGCAGCGATCTCGTCAGACCAAATCGGTGCTTCTTTAACGAAAGATTTTACTTGGTTGACCATGTTACGATATCTCAACAGATAACTAGAAAAAACATGTAAAAACAGTTAAAAATACCATGAAAGAAAACCTCTTAAAGCCGTTGAACTCAGAGCATTCCAGTAAATTTAATGTATGTACTTTAGCTGTACCATAACTAGTTTGTTTGTATGGGAGGGTAAGGCCAAAGAAAAGAGCCTCTTTTCTTTTTCCTTTTTATTTTGTTTTTGTCAGCGACTTTTTGTTTTATGACGGCCTGTTTTGATGTATGTGCGAAGTTTGTTGTTTGACAATAAACCGGACTTTTATTTTGTGAGTTGTACTTTGTATCTCTGCTTGTTTCTTCCTCTCCGCACGGCGGCTGAGTGACGGAGACCCTCGGGTGAAGGTGAACAAATGTTACTGCAGCGTGTTCAGCATTTACTCTGGTACAGCTGCGAGGGACTTTATGCTCCTGCTGCATTACATTTCTTCACAGCTGCAGTTTCTGGGCACTTTGCAGGTGAAACCATGAGCATATAAAACATGTTGCATATTGTAGATGAATCTAGTGGTTCTCAAACTGGAGCTCAGGCCCCGCATGAGGTCGCAGGATAATAAAAATAAATCTTATATCCAGGTGTGGATGAAGTACCTGAAGTATCTGACCTTGAGTACAAGTTAAAGTCACTTTAAAGAATATTACCTGAGTTAGAGCAGAGGTTCCCATCTGGTGAGTCCATTCTGAATGAATGACTTAATTTCAAACCATAAATAAGAAAACAATAAGAAATGTTTCTTACATTTCTTCTTTGACCTCATTATTTCAACAAATTCCCAAATTTATTTACAACTATTAAACAACTATCCCCAGTCTATTAATCACCCAGCTAAATAAGTTATAAACCCAGTTTATTTACAGCCCAAGTTACAAAATGAATATGCGCTCCCTTAATATAAGAACCCCAAGTGACTCCAAAACGTGTCAAGTTTGTGAAAAAACACTATTTTTAAGTACAGTGAATTTCCGGCTCAGAGCTTTTATTGTGAAGTGTCATTTCCTGCTGTAGATTTAGTTAATAATGGACAGCTACTACAGAGAGACAGAAAACTGTCCCGACATCACGGCCAAACACAACGTGTGATGCTGAATGTATCAAACTCTGTGGACCTGAAACCAATGACATGGGAGAAATCTGGACCACCTTAAGTTTTCTTCTTAAGTATGACACTTCAGGCTTAATTTCTCCTTAGCTGAGGGACTCACACAGTTGCACAGAATCCCATAAAAGGCTCATTTGTTAAGGAAGAACTCACTCACTGTGTCGAAAGAGATTTTACAGCCGTAAAAGTTCCCATGGAGTTTTTTTGTTCGCTCGTGTCGTGTGTTATCGCCTCACAAAGTTGGCCGGTCGATAGATAGTGTGGGAAAGATCAAACTTCTGGGGGAATACGATCATAGAAAGAAGAAACTATAAAGTAAATCTGATCCCCAAATACCAGAAAACAGACAAGCAACGAAAATGAATTCAGACAGATCTTAAGTGTAAAATCAGAAGCGTATCCATCAGATTCTCCTCGTCGCAGAACTCTCTGCTCAGGGTGGGTTAGTGTTTTTTATGTATCTCCATAAACTCAGTCATGCTGCAGTTCAGACAGTCAGAGGGACCTTAAGTTTTTCTTGTTTTGTACCTTGCTTTGGTTGCTAAGGTCTTTGTGCAACAGCTTAAGGTTTCCTTAAGTATAAAGGTGCAGGCACACCAAACCGACAACAGAGAACTAGCGGCGACCAAAGCCAACTGTTGCATCGTCTACGTCGCCTCGCGTCGCCCTGTGTCAGTTGCATTTGAACACACTACACGGACTACATCCGACGGCCAAGTAGCACGTACGTTCTGCGCCTGCGTGAGAGAGAGTGAGTGAGTGAGAGAGTGGTACATCCTGTCAGCTGAGGGGAAAAGCCGCCGACGCCAAAGTGCCGACGGTGCGGGACACACCGCAAAAACTAGGGCGACAGACGCTCACCAATGGCCCGACTTTGGTCGACGGCCGACCGTCGGTTTGGTGTGTCAGGGCCTTAAGACCAAGACGAGGAGAAAACCATAAATACACAAGTGAACATTTTAAGGAAGCCTTAAGGAGAAGACTAAGGGATGTTTTGTGCAACCGATGTTATTCTGAGGAAACCTTAACGAGGACTTTAAGAAAAAATAATTATCAAAGTATCAAAAGTACAAGTAAATGTCGGTGATAAAAAAGCGAGCGGTCAGAATTCTGAGGATGATGAAGTTTATTTCTTCTTAAAATGGAGCGTACATTACACTTAAAGAAAAACAAGGTCTTTTTCAAGACTTTAAGGATTTGAAGAACAAAACCCAGTTTTTCCTTCTCTCCCAGTTCAGGTCAGATCAAACTTTATTTATACAGCACGTTTCATACAAACAGGATGCAACACAAAGTGCTTCACACACTAAACAATAAAGCAGAGGTCTGTAAGTATCTGACCGGCTGCACAAAACACCTTAAAAGGTTTCCTTAGTTAAGCATAAACTCATTTACTGTGTTGAGGGAGATTTTACAGTGGTAAAAGTTTCTGTGGAGACTCTTTGTTTGCTTGGATTCACACTTGTGACGCCTGTTACCGTGTCACAGAGTTGTCTGTTAGACAACGTCCGTCCTCTTCCATCATCAGTAGTATTATTGGTTGCAGTGAAGTCCATGTACTCAAGAGCTGTACCTAAGTACAAACTTTATGTACTCTACCTAAGTAAAGGCATTTCTTTATTGTACTTTACTCCACTACGTTCACACATTATTAGTTACATTTTTTTTACTGCAGTAGGATTTGAAATGCAACACTTTTATTGTAATGGAATATTTATACATGTTTGTTTGCAACCAAGTACTTTTTTTTTTTTTTTTTTTCACTGCAGTAGGATATTTAATGCAATACTTGTACTCGTACTGGTGTATCTGTACGTTGTTGTAAAGGTACTTTTGCTCTGTGGGAGTACGGGGTACTGGGCTCGCTGCTACGAGCCATCTGGTCCCTGTATGACCACAGTGAGAGCTGCGTCTGCATACTTGGTGTAAAGACAGGACAGGATCTCGAGGTGCAGTCGGGGGAGGAAGGGGTCCAGTTTGGGGACCTCAGAGTCACATCTCTGCTTTTCAGACATGATGTGGTTCTGTTGGCTCCATCTCACCGTGACCTCCAGCATGACCTGGGGCGGTTTGCAGCTGAGTGTGAAGCGTCGGGATGAGAGTCAGCACCTCCAAATCTGAGGTCATGGTTCTCTGCTGGAGAACGGTGGATTGTTCCCTCTGGGTTGGGAGAGAGTTACTGCCTCAAGAGAAGGAGGTCAAGTATCTTGTTGATGAGTGAGGGGAGAATGGAGCGTGAGATGGATCGGTGGTTTGGTGCGGCGTCTGCAGTGATGTGGGCGCTGCAGCAGTGACTGGGGTGTCTGGACTCAGCCTTAGAGATAGGGGGAGGAGTCAGACATCCAGAGGGAGCTCGGAGTAGAGCCGCTGCTCCTTCCTGTCAAAAGAGGTCAGTTGAGGTGGATCAGGCATCTGATCAGGATCCTCCTGGGCGCCTCCTGTTAGAGGTGTTCTGAGCACGTCCCATTGGTAGGAGGCCCCGGGGCAGACCCAGAACACACTGGAGGGATTATAGATCTCATCTGGTCTGGGAACACCTCAGGATCCTCCAGGAGGAGCTGGAAAGTGTTGTTGAGGAGAGGGACGTTTGGGGTGCTTTGCTCGGCCTGCTGTCCCCGTGACCCGGCCTTGGAAAAGCAGATGAAAATGGATGGATGGATAGTGAAGGTGTAGATACTCTAACTTGAGCAAACTATCTGTTGGACAGCAGCCTGGGTCCCTCTCAGGTTAAGTGTGGATTAAGAGCCGCCTAATAAACCTGCTGGTGAGAGTTTATTGACAGAGCTTATTTCACAGTTTACACACGGAGGGGTGAAAAGAGATGTGACGTACAGAAAAGACAGAGCGAGAGTGTGGCGTCTGATGTTGTTGCAGCTCTGCACTGAAGCTTTAAGATGTTTTGTTCACGTCTGGAGCGTCAGTGGAAAGTCCTTTAAAGTATTTAACTACTTTGGGGACATGAGTATTTCTATTTTACGCTACTTGATACTTCTCAGAGGGAACTGTTGTACTTTTACCGCAGTACATTTACTACATCAGTTACTCTGCAGATCCATATCTTAAATTCAGTTTGTGAAGTGTGTTGCATCGTTGCAAGTTAAACTGGCTCATAGTGTGTGATATAATGAGCTGCGAAGGGTCCCAGGGTGAATCAGAGGACGGAGTTATATGAAAGAACAATCTATATTCATGTTTCACAAACGTGTGAATACTCTCTTGTTTTCCTGAGAAGTGCTCTGAGTACTTTAACCATCTCAAACCTAAAAAAGTCAGAAAGGCAGAGAACCCTGTTTACAGTCAGTTCTTTCACTCATGATACTTTATGAATTTAGCTGATAACATTCATGTGCTTTTTTGAATGCAAAGTAAAGTAACTAAGTACAGTTACTCAAGTACTGTGCTTACGTAAACATCTGAAGCACTTGTTCCTTACCTGAGTAATTTATATTTCTACTTCGTTATTATCACCTTTACAAGTACTTCTTCCACCACTGGTATTAGCTGTGGTGCTGGGCCAGCAGCAGTAGTAATGTCTGTATGGCTCTGAAGAGTAATCATGTTCTTTGAGGGGTTTTTGTCCGGATAATGAAGGACTTGTACTTGTAATCAAGTATTTTTACACGGTGATATTCTTACTTTTACCAATGTAAAGCACCTAGTATTCGCAGGAGTGTCCAGTGTTCAGGTTCTTTGGGATTTTATTTTCCTGAATACTGCAGGACTTTTACGCACAGCCAGGTATTTTTACACCGTGTAACTGTGACTTTTACTTAAGTAAATGATGTGAGGACTGCTTCCACCAGCTGTGGTGGTACGTTAGCAGCAGTACTAGTAGAACTAATATTTGCAGTAGTGTCGCTCAGGGTCTGAATGACGTTTACGTACTTTGAGCACTCGTACTCGCAGTGACGTCACTGTGGTGTTGTCATTAAATATATGATGTGAGTACTTCTCCTTTAAAGTTGTGCAGGTTTATGAAAACAAACATGGAAGGTGGTGCAGGTGTGATCAGTGAAGGCGGAGGACTCGTCCCAGTGAGCTGTCTGCAGTCTGCAGTCAGTCCAGCACCGACATGACGGAGCCTGACCGAGGGCAGGAGGATCTGATCTCTGTTCAGTCATGTCGGCTGCAGCCTGCAGGGCCCAAAACCTGGAGAGGAAGTTTCATACAAAGGAATGTTAAAAACACAGCACAGTGCCTTCATCACACACACACACACACACACACACACACACACACACACACACACACACACACACACACACACACACACAGGGTAAAACCTGTTCACTTCACACCATGTGTTAGTGATACACTCTCACAGTGTTACTGTACAGGTGAGCTGCACAGGTGAGTCAGGCGAGTTCAGACTTTTTGTGATTTTGAAAGAAAACAAAGCCAAAAATTCAAAATCACAAAAAAAAAAAAAAACAGCAAAGGTGACTTTATTATTAAATTAAAAAATATATTGTTTAATTGGGTTTTTTGTCATTCAACAGATGAAATGAAAATACAGTAAAAGAAAAAGTCATTTACATCTATAACTGTTTATATTTAAGTGTGATGTTTTATTATTCAAAGTGCTATAAAAATATATTTTTTTAGAAAGAAAGTTTCTTAAATATTTATTTATAAGTATGTTTTTAGGTACACAAGTGTTTGTATTTTTAAATTTGTTTTATTTGTTATTTGATTTATTTATTTTGTTATTTTTATTTGTAGGAATGTAACAATAATCTCAAAATATACATTTTATTATTAAAAATATTAAATCTTTATTATAAAATCCTACTAATATTATATATAATAATATTATATATGTTATTCAATATACTCAATACTGCTTCAGATATCATTATTATTATTATTATTATTATTATTATTATTTTAAATTCAAAGGAAAAATATTTTAAGTATTTATATATAGGTATGTATTCTTAAGCATAAGTACAGGTATCTGTATTTTTATTTGTTTTTATATTATTTATTGTTATTATTTTGTTTATAGAAATGTAACAATGTAACACTGTAAAGATTTTATATTTAAAATATTTGTATTTTATTTATTTAATTATTAAAAACATACAAACAAAACACTTTATTATTATTATTATTATTATTGTATTTTAAAGAAAATTTATTTAAAAATATTTATTTATAAGTATGTATTTTTTAAAATATAAGAACAAGTATTTGTATTTTTTATCTGTTTCAGTTATTTTATTTGTTTATTCATTTATTATTTACTTTATAGAATTAATCTTAAATAATAATCTCAAATATAGATTTTACTATTTAAGTATTTAATTTTATAATATTTTATAATATATTGTATATACTTATTAATAATAGTGCATGATCATATATACTATTTATTTTATTTATTATTATATTGTATTATTGAAAACATGAGCTTATTTTACCGCTAATGATATCATTATTGTTAGTAGTATTATTAGTATTAGTTTTAATATTAATATTAGTGCATTAGTGCATTCACTGTGAATTTTAGATGCTTCCCACAGCGCCCCCTTCAGGAGATTTACCTCCAAATTTTAGTAAAAATAATTGAGTTGACTAAAAATGTTCATGTGAAAGAACTAAATAAGGCTGTTGGTCAGTTAGTCCTGTATTTACACTATTTTATCAATACCAATGAATTAAGCAGCTTTATTGATAAATTAAAGCTGCTGACATGAGGAGAGGTTCAACATTATGTCTCTTGAATAAATTAAAGGCCTCCCTGATTTATTACATTTTACTCGACTGCCAATTAAACATGTTTTCAAAGTCACTCACATTCAGACGTAATGAATTCCAGAACAGTAATGAGAGGTGAAAATACACGTAGAGAAGACAAGAAAATCCCTTTTATTGATCTGTCAGGATTTTATTTTTTAACCAAAAGATACCTAAAATAGTTAAATAAGTGAGTCGTGTTGATCTGTAATATTTGTAAGATAAAAGTTGTTTAGTCTGTCGACAGAATGCAGCTTCATTATCAGACTAATACAACCTTTACAGTGAAACAGAGGAAGTTTTGGACAGCTTGTGTCTGAGGGCGCAGTCACACCAGGATAGTCCGGGGGACTCGGTTCAATTTGGCGGGGAATGCCTTCTGTGCTGAGTTTGCATGTTCTCCCCGTGTCAGCGTGGGTTTCCTCCAGGTGCTCTGACATGTTCTCCCTGTGTCAGCGTGGGTTTCCTCCAGGTGCTCCGACATGTTCTCCCCGTGTCAGCGTGGGTAGGTTCCTGGTTCTCTGTCATGTTCTGCCTGTGTCAGCGTGGGTTT
>NC_065526.1:1696329-1715099 GCF_006386435.1 Epinephelus moara | reverse complement strand
TTGGTGACTCTAAATTGTCCGTAGGTGTGAATGTGCGTGTGAATGGTTTTCTGTCTCTATGTGTCAGTCACATTCTTACCGAAAGTGAACAGTGGACTCCTGGGTAAAAGTCCGGTGTTTGTTTGACCCATTCAGCTCCATCTGTCCTGTGGAGACTTCATGCTGCGGAAGTTACCGGTGGCATTATACACATATCACACCGCCAAGAGGGCAGCCTCTGTGTGTCAGTATCTGACGCCGAGTCTTACTGGTGTATTTATATATTGCTGTGTAGGTACTTTAACTCGTATTGTTGTATTTGTATGTTTTTATCGTCCACTGACAAAGTGGCGGTATTTGACGAGTTGAGTTGTCCTCTGCTGCCTCTCAAACTGACGCACCCGCTGTGTATCATACCGCCAGGAAAGCCGCCTCTGTACATCAGTGTCTGATGCCAACAGCACTGACAAAGTGGTGGTATTTGACGCGTTGGGAGTGAGAACGAGCTGCTGACACACCCTCCACCACCCCCTGATGACAGTCAGCTCATGTACTACGTCACTTCAGAAACTCTGACATATATGTAGGAAACGTGCAAGATTTTTTTTTCTGACGACTGATCCAAAGTTTATGATCGATTCTGCGTCCTCAGCTCATCGTGCACTGTTACCACTGTAGAAAAACGTGCATTCAAAATTATACTTAAGAAAAAGTAGAAAAGCATCAGCATCAAATTATGCTTCTGATTACTACAAGTTAAAGCACTCATGCAGAATTATTGTTCTATAATCAGCATTTATTAGTTAGCTATATTCTGTATTAATAATCTGAATCTGTAAAGCTGTCAAATAAATGTAGGGCAGCAAAAACTACAGTAGAAGTTTAAAGTAGCAGATAATAAAAATCCTGGAGTAAAGTATAAGTTCACTGCGCTCGTCTCCCTGCGAGCGCTGACACACATTCAGAGATGAGTCCTGACTTGACATCAGATCAGAGCCGCAGGCTGAAAACAGGAAGTCTGACCTGCTGCACATTAAAAACATGTAACAATCATCAGCTCCGTGCCGATTGCCTCTCCTCACTGGAGCGTGACAACGGCCCGTCCAATCAGGTGTTGGTATGTGGAGTTTGAACCAGAGAACCGCCACTCTGCAGGATCGACTCGTTTGAGTTTGAGGCAGCACCGCTGTCAGCCAATCAGGCAGCAGCATCATCAGGTGTTCTTTGAATTCAACTTTGACCTGAAAAGAACTCAAATCTGATCCTGAGTCAGAGGAAACTTCTGTTGGTTCATCTGTTACTGTCAATTATCAGTCGACTCATGGAGAAAATGATCAGCAGATGAATCCAAAATTAAAATCTAAATTAGTTAATAGTATAAAATGAGCTCCAGCTCCAGCAGTCAAATCCTGATTTTACTTTAATGCATGAGTCACAATCACCTAATGACATCAGACATATTAAATAACAGTCACAGCTTTAACACTTTAACTACATTTAACTGATTAAATTTACACACTTTTACTGAAGGAACATTTTTAACACAGGACTTTTACTGTACCAGAGTATTTTTACTTTTTACTGCAGTAAATGATCTGAATATTCCCTCCATGCTGGTATAAACTCAATTTATAGGGCAGCTTTGATATTTTTCAACCTGGACCTTCATGTTTTTGTGTCCTTGTGATAAATGGGAATGACAATCTCTGAAAATGGTCCAGTCCTGAGCCTGCAATGTAACATAGGCAACTGTGCACCGTCACCGTACGTCCGTCAGCAGCTGGTTCACTCTCATCTCACCGTTCCTTATACAAGTTAGGGTTGCAGAATGAAGTGTCTCACCGTTAAGTCAGCAGCGGAGGTAGTAACACCACTGAATCCACGTCTGTAAAAGAGACAGCCGGCAGGACGGGATCATGGCCAGCAATCACTTGACCAATACGGTGACAGCAGTAAACAAGGAAGCAGTCCTGAGCAGTATCATAAGGAGGCAGGTCGGGATGGTGGATGTGTCACTAAAACCAGTATTTTCCTCTGAAGCCACATGTTCGGAAACGTGTGAACATTGAGTCCTCTCCGTGTTTTCTTAAAACCAACCACTGTAACTTTATGTAACTGTACATCAAGGACATAACGTCATTCATGGGCTGCTAATTCGCAGGATATCATACAAACAATTTAATGAGAATAAGTTCGGTATGGATGATGTTTTATGTGCGACCCACCGCAGGAGATTTAAAAAGCAGCTGCTAGCAGTTAGCAGCTAACTCAAAGAAGAAAAACAGCGGATGACAATGTCCACAAATAGTGAAAACAGTGAGGTCCAGGAGCTCCTTACTCTCCAAGCAGAGGACGAGATCAGCCGCCATATAACAGGGAGTGTTAATGATTGTTATTGACATGTTATGTCACCTTGGCGGTATGATATGCCATCAGTGCGCTGGACGGCACCTGTTGTTGGGGTATGATGCGCCACTGAATGGACTACGTTTGAAACGCTGCTGGTAGCGACATAAAATAAGGAGCTGGAGGGGAGGAGGGGTGGTGGATGGGCCCACTGTTCACGTCACGTATAAATGTAGAGCCAAACCATGATTTTTATTTTATTTTTTTTAAGTCGTGAATGCTAACTCCTAACTTCGTAACGCTAACCCTGCCCAAACCTAACCATGAGTTTTGCTGACATCCTGGCGTTGGTTGTGACGTCCCAGAACTATAGCACCAGATGCAGGAGGATCCCCGGGGCGTAATATGTACATGTAAAAGTCCACCGACAGAGCGACGATAATGACTGTAACGACTTGGGATGAGAACGTGTTGGTATGTTATCTGTCACACGAGAGGCCGATGCTGTAGTGCTACATGTCACACCACTTTTGCCTCTGCGATGCCGGCATGCTGTTTCAAATCACACACCAGAGCAACATGAAGCCGCCATTGTTTGGGTCTTCGTAGCAGCTCGATGGCGCCATCTCTGTGGGAAATGACTTCTCTTTCAACTCATCAGCTCTTTGATTAGAGGAGCTCTTCATCTGTAAACTGCACCTCAAAAAAATACAAGCAGCCGCTGAATTCAAAGACCTCGTCCACCTTGTCGAAATCATCAATAATCATCCATGACACTGAAAATCTTTGTGGTTACACTGAGCTGCTTTTTGTGCTTCAACACTGCACACTGTCTGCAGCCGTTTCCTCTCAAGTCTCGTGAGATTTCAGAGCGAGACTTTAACACAGTAACAAACAGACCGGATCAGACGAAAGGTAAAGAGACACTTCAGACGCTCAGGGGCCTTTCACATCAGGGACCTCAGCACAAGATAAAAAATGGTATGATTCACCTCATTATTGATTTCATTTGAATTAAAACCATCCGAGACCTGACTTTGTTTGAAAAGGTACGAGAGACACATCGTGGTCCAATCAGGTGTAACCACAGTGTCAGCTGAGATCAGACTGAATATAATCTGAGCAGATTCAGTTTGTTTAATAATGAAATATTTTGTGTAAAAAATGTAAACTGTGGCGTCAGGATTCAGACGAATCTCTCACAGATTTAAGATCTCAGTTTAATCACTGATCATCAGAGTCTGTAGACGTGAAAGAGACAATCGTCAGTCTGTGATCTGCAGTTTCTTCTGCTGACTCTCATCTGTGATCTGTCTCTGCTCGGTGCTTCACTGCCATCATGTGTCCAAACACTGAGCTGCAGCACACTGACTCCTCTGCAGCCTCTTTGATCCTCTTATTTCTTTATTCATTCATTCATTCATCTTCTAACCGCTTCATCCTCTTGAGGGTCGCGGGGGGGCTGGAGCCTATCCCAGCTGACATCGGGCAAGAGGCAGGGTACACCCTGGACAGGTCGCCAGACTATCGCAGGGCTGACACATAGAGACAGACAACCACTCACGCTCACGCTCACATTCACACCTATGGACAATTTAGAGTTATCAATTAACCTGCATGTCTTTGGACTGTGGGAGGAAGCCGGAGTGCCCAGAAAGAACCCACGCTGACACGGGGAGAACATGCAAACTCCGCACAGAAGGGCTCCCACACCTGGGATCGAACTGGGAACCCTCTTGCTGTGAGGCGACAGTGCTAACCACCACACCACCGTGCCGCCCTTATTTCTTTATTTTTATATCTAAAGATTTCAGTTTTCTGTGAGCTGATCAGACGATCTGTCGCTCTGTCATCAGGATCATTTCATCTTTTTACATCTTCATCATTCAGAACAAATGTTTTGTTAAGATCTGCTGCTCCTGTCTGTGTGTACGAAAAAAGTTTGTTATAATACCATGAGTCAAGTATTCAGATGTTTTACTGAAGTACATGTGGAAACACCAGACTGTAAAAGAACCACAACTGCTGCTCTGTCTGAAATACAGGAATAAAAACAAGTGAAACTCATGCCAGGAAAAAATGTGCAATTGTCTCTGTGACTGTTTATGTATTTTATCACTGATGATGATGATTATTGTATGCAGATATATTATTTTTATTGCAGATTTTTCTACACACCTATCTTTGTCTTTGTCTTGTCACTATCCTTTTAAAATTTCCTCGCCACACATGCATGGTGTCATTTTTTCAGCACAAACTCAGCAAGTCTGACTTTTCATTTTAATATTTTAACAATGTATAAAGCTGCCGAGACATGACAACACAAGAAAAATTACTCATGCACCTATATAAGTGTACAAATATTTAACGATAATCACTTAACATATTACAATAGCACAATTCAAGGTCATAAAAAATATAGTTTTATTATTTATGCATATAAATATGGAAGAAAAATGTAAGAAATCAGACTGTAAAACAGCTGAGTTACATGTTAGGTGATTTAATCCCAGTTTAGGAAATACAACTAAAATATTAATAATTTACACTTTAGACATTTCTTATAAAACATTTTACACTTCACTGTTTTTATATATCATATAAATAAAGTTATACTACTATAAGTTGCATTTTCCTGCTGTATTTTGTTGAGGTGATTCTGATTTTAAGTATTTTTTGTACTGTTGTTTACATTCTGCTCAGTTAATCATGTGTTTTACAGGTGAAATCTTAATTTGTAGATGTCTAAATGTAGTGGAATAAAAGGACAAGAAGGAAATTATGACATGTCGATGCCATTTATGGTTTCTTTAATCATGTTATTTTGTTTCAGTAGTTCTTGCAGTATTATTTTGGACACTTGGTGGCACTCATTAGAAGCATTAAAAGGTTGCTTGTGTAGGGGCACAGGTGACAGGAAGTGGAGGCCACAGGTAGATGAAGCATGTGCGGCTCTCAGCAGACCATAAACAGACTGACGCACAACAACTGGGAGAAATGGGAAAACCTGGTGAGGTCATCTCTTTGTAAAACAAACTACAACCCTTATTCAAAAAGTTGGGACCAATGTTAATGTTGACAGCTGTTTTAGATTTAGTCTCTTTAAACTAATCCAGTGAGGCTGATTCATGGATCATAAATCAGACTCAAGGTGACAGTTGTATAAAATAATGTGTGTGTCATGTCTCCAGCAGTGTGTGACAGGTTTAAGGGCTGATTTACGAGCACACACTTACTGATCATCATTTGAAAAGCTCAACATCTCTCTATTTATGCTCTCAACAAATAACTAATGTGAGCCAACTAGGATTTGTCCCCAGGTTCATTGTAAACTCTGACTTATCCATGTGACTGTTAAGAAGCAGAAACATAACTTGTTTCTTCATGTGCAACATGTTAGTCTGGAGGTTTAAACTGGTGTCCTCTCACAGAGTTGGTGATTCAAACTAAACTTTCATCTCTGTCAGAGAAAACTGATCTGAGTTCAGACTGTTTACTTACAGCACAGCTACACTCACAGATAACTGAGCCTCCTACCTGCCTGTCAAACACCATCAACCCACAAACCTTCTCCAGTCCGGACTGAGTGGAGTCCTGCGGGGTGAAGCTGTGAAGGCTGCGAGCGGAGCTAGCTGCTAACAGCCACCGCTGCAACTAACAAACTCCACAAATCCATTCAGCAGCTCCACCATCCACAGTCAGACACACACGGCTGATTATTTACTGCTGAATTACAGCTCACAACTCGCACCAACCCAAACATCCTGGTGCAGACTATTTACTGGAGTTTACCAGCCGCTCGCTCATCAGGCATCTGAAGATCATTACTAGCACAGCCTTTCACTGCTTTTAACATCCGACAGTCCACCACTAACATTTTCGTCTCGTCCCGTCTGGTCTGGTCACATCTCATCTAGTCTCATCAAATCTTGACTCGTCTTGTCGCACATCTCACCTTGTCTCGTCAACAAAAATGAAACATAGATTATGTGTTTATTATAAAGATCTATTTTAAGTTCATTATCATCTCATTTTCCTCAAGGAAAAAAGATCGTTGACAAAACATTATCATCGTAGTTTCTGTTAATGAAATTAACAGTGGTTGTGACGCTAACAAAGTGGAGACAGGAGCATGTTTACCACTGTGTGACATCATCACCTTTTCTTTGACCAACACTTAGTCAGTGTTTGGAAACTGAGGACACTAACTGTTGAAGTTTATCCGACTTCAGTGTCTCAACAGTCCGGGGTCCTCAATTCCCAAACACTGACTGAGTGTTGGTCAAAGAAAAGGTGATGATGTCACACAGTGACAGGAAACAGGCTCCTGTCTCAACTTTATTAGAACCTGTTTCAGCATCACATTTAGTGCATATTTACAAAAAACAAGTCTGAACATTAAATATTTTGTCTTTGAACTGTATTCAATTGAATACAGATCCAAGAGAATTTACAAATCATTGCATTGTTTTTATTTACGTCCCAACCAGTGTTCATTTCATTAACAAAAACTACGACGAAAATGTTTTGTCAACGACCTTTTCTCCGTGACGAAAATGAGATGATGATGAGCTTAAAATAGATCTTTAGAAGTATAAATGTATATTTTTCATTTTTGTTGACGAGACGACGAGATGTGACGAGACGAGGAGAGAGGAGACAAGGTGAGACGAGACGAGACAAGATGTGAGGAGACGAGATGAGGCGAGGCGAGATGTGAGGAGAGGAGAGGAGAGAGGAGACGAGGTGAGACGAGACGAGACTAGACGAGACCAGATGAGGCGAGACGAGATGTGAGGAGAGGAGAGGAGAGAGGAGACGAGGTGAGACGAGACGAGACGAGATGTGAGGAGACGAGATGAGGCGAGGCGAGATGTGAGGAGCGAGACGAGACGAGATGTGAGGAGACGAGATGAGGCGAGGCGAGATGTGAGGAGAGGAGAGGAGAGGAGAGAGGAGATGAGGTGAGACGAGATGAGATGTGAGGAGACGAGATGAGGCGAGACGAGATGCGAGGAGAGGAGAGAGGAGATGTGAGGAGAGAGGAGACGGGACGAGGCGAGAAGAGACGAGATGATGTGAGGAGAGGAGAGAGGAGACAGGACGAGATGAGACGAGATGACATGAGAGGAGAGAGGAGGCGAGACGAGATGACGTGAGGAGAGGAGAGAGGAGACAAGACAAGACGAAGCGAGACGAGATGTGAGGAGAGGAGAGAGGAGACAGGACGAGGCGAGACGAGATGAGACGAGATGTGAAGAGAGGAGAGAGGAGACGAGACGAGATGTGAGGAGAGGAGAGAGGAGACAAGACGAGACGAAGCGAGACAAGATGAGATGAGATGGGATGAGATGTGAGGAGAGGAGAGGAGAGAGGAGACAGGACAAGATGAGGCGAGACGAGACGAGATTAGATGTGAGGAGAGGAGACAAGACGAGGCGAGATGAGACGAGATGACATGTGAGGAGATGAGGCGAGGCGAGATGAGATGAGACGAGTTGTGAGGAGAGGAGAGAGGAGGCGAGGCGAGGCGAGGCGAGACGAGATGAGATGAGACGAGAGACGAGACGAGACGAGACGAGGTGAGACGAGATGAGAGTTAGACAATGTGCTGGAGTTTTCTCTACAAGTTGTGTTTTACCCAGTGATGATCCCAGTTCACCTGTTGACCTGCTGAATGTTCCAAACAGGCTTCTGTTGCTCGTGTCCCAACTTCATTATCTTGTGTACATCATCAAATACAGAATGAGTCTATAGTTACAAAAAAAACAATCAAGTTTCTCAGTTTGAACATTAAATATTTTTCAGCTCGCATTCAGCTGGTTATAGTTCAAACAGGTTTGCAAATCATTGCATTCTGTTTTTATTGTTTTACTCAGCGTCCCAACTTTTTAGGACTCTGGCTTGTAAACTGCTGGAAAGGACTTTAAAGTCTGTTTTATTGTGTCTGTGTGAGATCACTCTCAGCCTCCCTGTGCATCCATGGCCACTGGAGAAGAAGACATCAGAAAAGTTGAAAAACTGACACTACATTATGCAAATTTTGCACCACTGCAGAACAAATTGGTATTTCCTTCCTTTCAGAGACTCCGCCCATCGTGGTCCTGCAGGTGCTGCAGACAGGTAGGATCCTGCCTCACCTTTTACTCTGTCAACACGTGGTTACAGTCTTTGTGAACTCCGCACAGCGCCACCACCAGACCAGACAGTTTGGTTTTCTTCACAGGGAGCTTCTGTTGGGTCTCTTTTATTGTTCGTCAGGGCCGTCAGGCGTGCAGTCAGAGGCTGTTTGACTTCTTTGTCACATTTCTTCTTCTCTCTGTGTTTTGAAGCTGTGGTTGATTCATCTTCAGTCAAATCTGAATGTCAAAAAAAAACCTGAGACCGAAACACTTGAAAACAAAATGACTGAAAACGTCACGGGAACTTTAATTTGAGAAACTAAACAAAACAAAAAAAACNCACACACACACACACACACACACACACACACACACACACACACACACACCTCGTTAGTGAGGCACCATGTGGCATCATCTCATCACTGTATGTGAAATACACCATTGTAAATATATTTAATTATATAGAGTTGCATCTACATATATAAAATACACAATCTCCATGTTAACTCTTAAAACCCTTTCATCAGTCGGCCTTTATTCAAAGCTCTCATAGATAAAACCATGAAAGACAGAATGAATTAATGATTTCATTTCATTTATTCATTTATACAGGAAATGAATGAAAAGTCACATGACGTGTGTTTCAGTTAAAACTGACCTGACTCAGTTCAGAACTGGTTTTCAGCAGGTTCCTGTTCAGCAGCACAAAAACACAGTACAATACAAAATAAAAACAACCAACAGAGGTCAAACAACAGATCACAGGCCGTTACAAGGACACTGCAGCGTCGAGGACATGAAGCCATAGTTCACCCAAAAATGACAATCAGCCCTGTGCTGATGTGAGGATGGCTGAAGAGCTCCAGGTCACAAAACAGCGTTGCAGCCAAATCCAGTGCAGTTAAAGTGAACGGTGACCTGTGTGGAGGGAGCTCTGCTGCAAGAGTTCGGTTCGGTTTTTCATTACTTCCCAACAGAAGCGACACAGAACCAGCACCTGGGACTGTTGGAGGCAATGCCAGGTCCCAAATACTAATCACTATCATATTTTGGTTGCACCCTATCCTGGCTGCTTACTGGAAGAATATCCATCAGATCTTAGAGAAGGTGTTCAGAACCAATATCCCTTTCAGATTTGATGTTTTATATTTATGCAATATTCCCAAGAGATAAACTTCAACAGTAGAACGCTCTTGACAACTCTGTTAGCTGCTTGAAAGAGCCATAACTGGCAGGTGGTTGACGCCCCGGGTTCCCTCAGAGTGGATCGACAGAGTCCACCAAATATATACAACGGAGAAACTGACATCCAGTATAAAGTAACACAAGCAACACATCATGGCGCGATCTAAAGAAATTCAAGAACAGATGAGAAACAAAGTCATTGACATCTATCAGTCTGGAAAGGGTTACAAAGCCATTTCTAAGGCTTTGGGACTCCAGCGAACCACAGTGAGAGCCATTTTCCACAAATGGAGAAAGCTTGGAACAGTTGGTGAACCTCGCGAGGAGTGGCCCCCCTACCAGAATTACTCCAAGAGCACAATGACGACTCATCCGGGAGGTCACAAAAGAACCCAGAACAACATCTAAAGAACTGCAGACATCACTTGCCTCAGTTAAGGTCAGTCTCCGTGATTCAACAATATGATAGAGACTGGGCAAAAATGGCGTCCATGGGAGAGTTCCAAGGCGAAAACCACTGCTGACCAAAAAGAACTCAATGGCTCTTCTCACATTTGCCAAAAAACATCTTTTTTCATTCTGAGGACTGACGAGACAAAAGTTGAACTTTTTGGAAGGTGTGCGTCCCGTTACATCTGGCGTAAAACTAACACAGCATTTCATAAAAAGAACATCATACCAACAGTCAAACGTGGTGGCAGTGTGATGGTCTGGGGCTGCTTTGCTGCTGCAGGACCTGGACAACTTGCCATAATTGATGGCACCATGAATTCTGCTGTCTACCAGAAAATCCTGAAGGAGAATGTTCGGTCATCGGTTCGTGACCTCAAGCTCAAGCACACTTGGGTTATGCAGCAGGACAATGATCCAAAACACACCAGCAAGTCCACCTCTGAATGGCTGAAGAAAAACAAAACACACCAGCAAGTCCACCTCTGAATGGCTGAAGAAAAACAAAATGAAGGTTTTGGAGTGGCCTCGCCAAAGTCCGATTGAGATGCTGTGGCATGACCTGAAACACGCCGTTCATGCTCAAACGAAGAGTGGGCCAAAATTCCTCCACAGGGATGTAAGAGACTCATTGCAAGTTATCGCAAACGCTTGATTGCAGTTGTTGCTGCGAAGGGTGGCCCAACCAGTTATTAGGTTTAGGGGGCAAACACTTTTTCACACAGGGCCAGGTAGGTTTGGATAGCTTTGTTCCCTTAATAAATGAAATTATCATTTAAAAAAAAATAATTTGTATTTACTAGGGTTATCTTTGTCTAATACTAAAATTTGTCTGATGACCTGAAACATTTAAGTGTGACAAATATGCAAAAATATAAGAAATCAGGAAGAGTGCACAGCACTGTATTCCCTCAGAATACAACAAGAGCAATTCACCAATATATGGTCAAGGTGATCTGACTTTATTAAACCCCAAAGACCCGACTTTGTGTGAGACTTCTGTGCATATTTTGAATGCTGCCATCCCTCCTGCTTTAAAACCAGTTGCAGGTGACACCATCAGCTGGCTTGAGTCGAGCTCAGACCGGCCAGTTCGTCTCGTTGCCAATCTTTGGTCTGAACTGGACGCAACGTAACGAAAACACAACCACTCTTATTTTAAGGTGATTATCCACCAAAGAAAACATAATTCCATCCATCCATTTTCATCCACTTATCCGGGGCCGGGTCGTTTGGGCAGCAGGTCAAGCAAAGCACCCCAGACGTCCCTCTCCCCAGCAACACTTTCCAGCTCCTCCTCGGGAACTCCAAGGCATTGCCAGGCCAGATGAGATAATATAATCCCTCCAGCGTGAAAACATAATTATTACATAATATTCCATCTCTGCCAGTTTACCCCCTCTGACACACTGTGCCTTTAACTTTCTCTCAAAGCAGATTTCTTGATCTCAGAAACAGAAGCAGTGATCTCAGCACAAGGTTCATTTTAGGGATCGACCGATATGTTTTTTTCAGACCCTACGCCGATACCGATTATTATGAAACAGAGATACTGATAGCCAATATTTACAACCGATATATGGCTGTTGTAAAAATCATAGTTGACACAGAATTTAAAAAATAAACTCTGACAAAGAAACACCAGAAAAACTCAGAATAAAGAACGAAATTTTAGATCTTTCAATAAATTGAAAAATAAATAATTTAAAAATAAATAAATAAGTAACGAAGTTGAAGAATATGCCAGCTAAATAAAAACAGATTAAAAAAAATAAATAAATAAATAAATACACAATAATCAGAAATACAAAGTTTAGAAAATAAAATAAAAAACAATAAAATAAAATAAAGGAGAGCTCAATTAAAAGCCAGGCTAAAAAGGTAGGTCTTGAGTTTGCTTTTAAGAGCCTAGAGTGGTACGTGCAGGCAGTGAGAAGCACGCCAGGGGCAAAACAGCGCAGCTCAGGAAATCAAAACTGTATATCGGCATATCGGTGGAAAAAATCAGATACCGATAACCCTAAAAATTCATAATATCGGCCACGATAATCAGCCAGGCAGATTATCTGTCGACCCCTAGTTCATTTATCTGATCTGTAGCTTTCAGTCATATCATACAGTCTTCCTCAGCAGATGGTCCAGTTTTTAATAAACTGCTAATTTCCATTTTATGAGCATTTTAGGGACTTCTCGTCCATGTTAGCTTTAAAGATGAGGTCCAAACCTGAGTGCAGCCTCTCTGCAGCTCTGTAAATAAGACCTTACTGTTCCATTAAACCAAGATATAGACAGAAAAGGACCCTTTCACTTGTCACTCAACATCTGTCCGAGCTAGGTTTCATCGTTTCACTCTGATGGATGAAACCTCATGAAGCTTTGGGGCCTAACACTCAGCAGCAAACAGTGACATCCGGTGGCTGCTAGAAGTTACAGCAGCCTGTAAAGACTGAAGCTGCACAAGCCTCCATGTTCTTTTACATCTGTAATTCTTTTGTTCAGAAGCGCTGAATTAAATGTACATGGAAGTGTGCATCTGCAGCTAGCTCACCTAGCACCCACTTTTTATGCCTTCATGCCGGCGATAGCTGTGATTGCAGACATTTTGTTTTCAGGTTGTCTGTCCTTACATCTGTATATGTATGTATGCATGTCCCATCCTTGTGAACACAATATTTCAAGAATGCCTCAAGGGATTTTTTTCAATTTTGGCACAAATGTCCACTTGGACTCAACGACGAACTGTTTACAATTTGGTGATCATAGGTCAAAGGGCAAGGTTGCTGTGACCTTGCATCCATCTTATTCTCGTGAATGCAATATATCAAGAACACCTTGAGATAATTTCTTCAGATTTGGCACAAATGTCCACGAGGAATCAACAATGAAATGATTAGATCTTGGTGGTCAAAGGTCAAGATTGCTGTGACCCTGCATCAGTCTCATTCTCATGAACGTGATATCTCAAGAACACCTTGAAGGAATTTTTTAAAATCTGACACAGATATCACTCAAGAATGAACTGATTAGTTTTTGGTGGTCAAGGGTCAAAGGTCAAGGTCGCTGTGACCTTGCATCCATCTCATTCTTGTGAATGCAATATTTCAAGAGCAGCTTGAGGGAATTTCTTCAAATTTGGCACTAATGTCCACTTGGACTCAAAGATGAACTGATTAGTTTTTGGTGATTATAGGTCAAAGGTCAAGTCTGTGTGACCTCATCTGTCCCATTCTTCTGAACATGATATCTCAAGAACACCTCAAGGGAATTTCTTCAAATTTGGCACAAATGTCCATTTGGACTCGAGAATTAACTAATTACATTTTGGTGGTCAAGGTCAATGTAACCTCTCATTCTCATGAACATGATACCTCAAGAACATCTTGAGGAGATTTCTTTAAATTTGACCCAAAAAAAAGAACTGATAAGAATTTTGTGGCCAGAGGTCAAAGGTCAAGGTCAGTGTGACTTCACAAAACACATTAGGATAAAATAATGAAGTGATGACATTTTATATCAGGAGACCCCAGCTGACGATATCCACCAATGTCCGGACCTGATGTTACGCACTGGACCTGTGGCTAAATCGCCAAACTCTGAATCGACCACAACGAGCGTTGAGAAAGTATCGACTGCAATTACCACACAAACAAGATCCAAGGGTCTGTCTAATGAGGAGGAAGAGGGAGAGCTGCAGTCGCTGAAATGGTCTACATCTTCGTTAGCCTTGGAGGCTAAATAGCTACTATTCCAGCAAATAGCTGACTGCTGAAACTTCTCTGTCGAGACCCAAGGGCGTCCCTCGCTGAGGATGACAGTTGTCAAGACACCGGGCAACACACGGTCAGTTGGTCCTACTTACCCTGTCAACAATCCCATCGGTGGTCCAGGTAAGCGTCTGCCAAACATTCTCAGAACTAAAACCAGCACATCCCAACAGCAGTTCTATGGGCACAGCACTACAAGACAGAAACCACTGTGTAACACACCCCTTGGACTGAATCCAGTAATAACAAAACTGCGTAGATTGAACTTTTTTCAAACAGTGAATAACGTCAGAGTATTGTGGGACCCTCATGCAAAACCCAGCGGCTTGCTGGGTGGTCATTTAAATATCCGCAGTCTCATTCCTAAAAGTGATCAGATAAAACATCTCTTAATAGACTCTGACCTGGATTTTTTGTGTCTGTCAGAGACTTGGTTAAATAAAAATCGCCATCCTCAGCCCTATATATTCCTGGATACAATGCATTTAGGAAGGATAGAGCTGTGGGCAGAGGTTGGGGTTTGATGTTTTATATCAAAGATCACATATCATGTAAAGAAAATACAACGCTCGGAGAATGATCTTGAATATATCTGTCTTAATGTTACTAGCTGTATTTTTTTTATAAATTAGAAGCTATACTAAGGGAATGTAGCATAGAGAAGGAAATAATCTTAATGGGTGATTTTAATGTGAATTGGGGAGACAAACTAAGTAAGAAGGCATTACATAGAATTTCTAATAAATCTGATTTGGAACAGCTAATAAATGGGCCTACTAGAATAACCTCATCATCAAAAACTTAAATTGATTTGATTTTTTAGTAACAAACCTGAAAGGGTGACAAAATCTTTTAATATGGCTACAAGTCTGTCTGACCATAACTTGACAATTATACTGTAGCTAGAAAGCTCACTAAAGCCTGGTTCCACCTAAAAACTAATGCTAAGTCTTTACAATTAAGAATACCAAAGAGCAACATTGATGAACATGACAAGATAATTAAAAACATTAACTGGAGCCAAGTAATATCTGGTTCAGATGTGGACACCGACACACATGCTGTGGTGTGAGTAATTCAGAACATTACAAAACAGTTTCTCAGGAAGAGTAAAACCAAAGGTAACAGGTGCATCCTCCCATGGATTAACAGTGATATAAGGAAGTTAATTAATGAGAGGGATAATGCCTTGAAGATTTACCTGAAGTCCAGATCTTTAACTGACAAACATATTTACTTCCTTAAGAAATAGAGTAACTAACAACATTAGAACAGCCAAGTCCAACTTTTTTATAAATCTTATGAATGATGCTTAGAGAAATCACAAACAAATCTGGGATTGTTTCCAGAAATTAACAGGAAAATTGAATAAAAATACAACAAAACAGCTGGAGATTAATAACAATGGTACACTGTGTACAGAAGCAGTTGAAACAGCGACACTGTTTAACAACCACTTCGTCAATTCTGTGAAGATGATAACAGGTACCACCCAAGTGAATCATGTTGACTTCCCTGTGATTGATATCTCACAACCAGTCTTTTCTTTGACAGAGGTTACTGAACCCAAAGTTAACTCCATAATTAACTCTGTCAAAAATTCTAAATCAAAAGACACATTTGGACTAGAGTCCTTGTTTTTAAAGAAACATGCTGCCACCCTTGCTGGCCGAATCAGTACTTTAATTAATGCCTCTTTGAAGGAGGGAAAATTACCAAAGGAGTGGAAGTCTGCTATTGTTGTACCAATCAATAAATCAGGAGACACAACTGACATGAATAACTTGACCAATCATTTTAACAGAACCCCTTTTTCACTACATCCCAGACAATTTGGCTTCTGAGCCAATCATTCCACTGAGACAGCAAATTGGAGCCGTATTTTTAGATCTCAAAAAAGCATTTGATACTGTAAATCACCACATACTCATCCGCAAACTCACTCATTTTAATTTCTCAACCAACACAACAAACTGGATGAAATCCTACCTATCAGAAAGAGTTCAGTGTGTAAGGGTGAATGGTGAAATATCACCACCTTTAAGAAATGATACGGGTATGCCCCAGGGATCTGTCTTTGGACCGATTTTATTCAGTTTATACATAAACGACTTGCCATCAGCATGCACAGGGTGTGAGGTGCAGTTGTATGCTGATGACTCAGTCATCTATGTCCATGCAAAGACAAAAGCACTTACAGCTGCTAAACTTTGTGAAGCAATGGCACATGTACATAGATGGCTCACTGACTCCCATTTGCATCTTAATGTAAAGAAAACAGTGTGCATGTTTTTCAGTAAGACAAATACTAGATCAGACTGTGTTCCTAAAGTCCAGATAGCTGGAGAGGTCATCCAAACAGTCTCACATTTTAAATATCTAGGTATCATCCTAGACTCTAATTTAACTTTTAAAAAACAAGTTAAAAGGGTAATGCTGACAACTAGGTACAATCTGTCAAATTTTAGATATATTAGAAACTGCCTAACAACACCGGTTGCAAAACAATTTATGAATGCAATGATCATGCCGCATTTAACATATTGTATAACAAGCTGGAGTCAGGCAACCAGCACAACACTGAAGCCTATCCTCTCACTGTACAAGCAGGCTCTCAAGGTGTTGGATAGAAAACCCAAGCTGTATCGTCACTGCAACATACTTGATAAACATAATATTCTCAGCAGGGAAAACTTAATTAAACACAGTGATGCCTGACTAATCTTTAAAATCATAAATGGCAAAGCTCCATCACTCTAACAATAAAATTACAAGGTCTGCCCTAAGAGGGGATTATGTCATCCCTCGTAGGTCCAGTTCCTTTAGTCAACTGTGCTTTTCTGTCAGAGCCTCTAACTTATGGAATACATTACCAACTGACGTAAGAAATTGCAAATCTTACTGTACATTTAGTCATCATTTGAAAAAGTGGCTTCTGAGCAATCAAATATGTGACCATCCCGAACTGCATATACTGTCTGTCTGCTGATCCAATACTGTCCTTTGCCTGTCGCCAGAGTGAGTGTTGCTTCATAGTGTTGTCTTCTGCTTTGTCTGTGGTGTTTGTTGTGTGTTTTATAATCTGCTGAAGTTGTCTCTGTCTGCTTGTTTGTTCATGTTGTTTGTTTCTGTTTCCTTGATTTATATTTTCAGACAATTCTGACTTTTTTACAACAAGTCATAATGGTTATCAAAACACCTTGCCAAAGGACTGCAGTTGAAAATTGACCTATGGCTAAGCCACGCCCCCCTCCACTCACTCGGACAAACTATCAACATTCAGTGACCGGCGCTATGGCAGGTGTCACAGTACACGGCATTTCACAGGAGGCAACTGATGATTTTTGGGGACATAACAATCAGATGTCATTGAGAAGTAACCAAAAGGGTCTAAACTACGCATTGGAGGGATATATTCATCATTTTATTGTTGAGAAGGTCGATGAAAAGCTTAAATTACAAGCCAAAATTTACAGGTCACAGTGTACGCTTGTGAACCGCATCTCGTTGCCGTCACCCATAGGTGTCATTTAGGTATGGCGAGGTATGGCAGCTGCCATACCTTGGAATCGGGAAAAAAAAAAGAGAGAGAGGTTCTGTAGTCATTACTCGAGGCGCACTGGCTCGTTGTTTTCATTGTATTGCACTTAAATAGGTCAATAACATGCTCATCAGTGAATACGAGTGTTATTGAATCAAATTGTTCGCCACTTCGCTCCTCCGCGAGTTTTGAGTTATGTGAGTTACCGTATATTTCCAAATAGTCGCCCGTTGGCAAATAGCTGCCCGCCGGGGGTTTGACCCCATTTTGCGTATTAAACACCGGTCCGATTAAACGCCCGGGCGATTATTTCCTCATTCATTGCCTCATGGCTGTCCCTCCTTGAGGGACTGTTTGCGCTTTTATGCAGGGGTCGGTGGTGAAGTGGTGCACATGACTCTGCTACGGACGGATGGACGGACAGACAGCCATGTATCTAAAACAGGTAATACATCTGGCTACATCTTTCCCACATCAAATATCCGTGATTACCTACACCCGCTTGCGTAAAAGCGCACACAATTCCATGTCCTCTCACCACGGATGCTGTGATTTGATGGCCCGGTACTCATTGTAGCCCACTCTTATAAGACCCAATAATAATAATAATAATAAGTTACTGTGGACCTATATGCCATGCCTTTTAATGAAATTAACAGAGGAGTTTGCTAAAAAACAGGTAATGTCAGCCTGAATTACTCACGTGCGTCCCCGGTGAAAATCGCTGACATGCATGGGGAATACAGCTTCTACAGGCTCGCCATAGCTCACTGTCAGGACTCAGGGGCCAGAATTAGGGATGGCAGACTGTCGGGATGGCGATATTTCGGTGTGGTGGCCTGTAACTGTTGGTTAAATGGCCCATTCGGTTGGTATTC
This sequence comes from Epinephelus moara, assembly GCF_006386435.1. Taxonomy (NCBI): domain Eukaryota; kingdom Metazoa; phylum Chordata; class Actinopteri; order Perciformes; family Serranidae; genus Epinephelus; species Epinephelus moara. The sequence continues at coordinate 1,696,831 of NC_065526.1, read as the reverse complement.
AGATAACTGGGGCTTTACTGGTATAATGCAATAGCACCACCCAGCGGTGAAACCCGTGTACACGAAAAAAATGACCCGCTCTAAATGGGTTGGAGATTTTTGTACACGAACTCACCCCTACCTTACAGTATTTTTGCACTAAAAACATATTGGACAGGAACTGTAACCAAATAACGGCCTGGTGCAGGTCGGTGCAAAAAAAAGAAAAAAAAAAGCCTTGAGCAAATAGCCCCTGGTTCTTTTAAACGCCTGGGGTCAAAATCGATTTTGTGAAATAAACGCCCGGGCTGCTATTTGGAAAAATACGCTATCTATGTGTTGTAAAAGCATTTTGCTCTGCTGCTGTAGACAGCCTGTCTAAATGATGTCTTGAAGCCTGTCTGATTGTATGTGGGTTTTTTTCTTCATGTTGGCATGTTAAGCTTGTATTTTCGGTCTCTGGAGACACTCCAATAAATTCGCCTATACAGTATTGTACCAAATTGGCCTTTGTTTTACTGTG
>NC_065526.1:1669861-1695780 GCF_006386435.1 Epinephelus moara | reverse complement strand
GTTGATGTTGTGGTCTAACGTTACCACACAACTTTATCCAAAGGAGACACTTTTCTCGGTTGAGATGTGGTTTAAAGTGTAAAAAATACACCTGGTCGCCCAGCCTCTCAGGATACCTTGTGTCAGAGTTGCATGTACCCCATGCACACCGTTTGACCATTTTTAAACTTCAAAGCTCAGAAAAAGCTCATAAAACCGAACAAAACTGACTTTCTGTAATGCATTTCAATGGACGTCCAGGCAGAGAATGTCTCAGTGTATGGGAATGGCCAGTGGTCGAATTGAGGGGGGATGCCATCCCCTTTGTTAGAAAATTGACCAAAAACCATCCCCCTTGTTAATCTAGTCAAAAAGTCAAAATTGAAAATCTAGAATCTGTGTGTGCAGGCATGGACGTAATTTGAGGGGGGACACAGGGGACATGTCCCCCGCACTTCCCGTATCTGTGCCCTCTGTCCCCCGCACTTTTTACAGCTGTTACAACCATTCAATTCGTTTTTAACATGTGGTAATGTGTTTTTCTGAGCCGTCTTTAAGCGTTGTTGTGATCTGAATCAATCGCACAGACAAGACGTGTGCTGCTGTGTGTTAACTATGTTCAGAAAACCAGCCAGCAAAAAGCAAAAAACCTTGCACAGTTTCTTCACAGTTTCTTAGATAAATGATGACTAATTAATAGAGGCCAATATATCAAGTTAAGCTAGTTAACAAGAATACTAATATTAATGTTACCGATGTTAAATACCTTACTAGCTAGTTTCATGCTAGGAATAGACCCACTCCTCCTTAATAAGAACTTGTGCTCACTATTGCTTTGCACATATTTTTTTGATCTTTATTGCCACAGTATAAAGAGCAGGGTCAGGGAGGAGACAGTGGACCAGAGGCCAGCAAGGATGATCATGCAGGGTCCTCACTTTGAGGTTAATTTCCACAGCTATGTCACCACTACTATTCTTAATTCTATTTCTAAATTTTGCTTTGCACATTTATTATCTATATTATTGCAATAGATAGAAGAGGGACAGGGAGAAACCAGGCAGGTATCAGGACAGGGACCTGACAGCAGCACCAATTATCAGCCCAAGGCTTCACAGGTAAGGAGAAATTATAACTGGCTAAGGAAATGTCTATAGGATAAGAGTGACTCTAAGTCAGTCAGATCAGTTTATCTGACAGAGGCGGGCTCTGGGCGGGTGTAACGTGATGAGTCTAAAAGTAAACAGCCAAGATGGCAGCTGCCGAAGGACCGCGTCCATTCAATTTAGCTTTGGAAGAAACGCTAAGCCAACTACACTTATCTTTTTCCTTGAGAGAGGAACAGAAGACTGCCCTAGAAGCCTTCGTTTCCAGGAAGAACGTTTTTGCCATTTTGCCAACGGGATACGGCAAAAGCATAATATATTAGTTAGCCCCACTGGTCGGCAAACAAATGGGGCTTAGTGCAATGAATATGTCACCTTGTTTTTTGCTCTGATTGGCCATCGTGCTATCCAATTGTGTGCGGCAGCATCTGAAATGTCTCAGTTAGTGCCGCCCCTTGGGTAGGAAGGGTGTATCGGTGAGGGCTAGACTCACAATCTTTCTAGATTTGAGTCTTGAGATTTCCAGGCTACAACACTGGCACATTTACAGAGATGTTGATTAATGTGTCCTTTTAAATAAAAAAAATGAAATGAAAAAAAAGGAAATTTTCCTTTTAAAGAAAGAGGAGATGTCGAACTCGGTGGACTTCCTCTTCATCCTCTGAAAATTGCCACAGCACTGCAGTCACTAAAAAGCTAACTCTACATCAGTGCATTACTTCAGCCCCCACCACCCGACGGCGCCACTGCTCCTACATAATGAAAGTGAAAGTTAGTCGGACAGACTGCAGTGACACAGCAGTGCTGCAGTGGAGACTGGTCAAGTATTCTCTTGGAAGAAAATTACAACTGAATCCTCAAGTAACCAGCAGAATCTCTGGTGAGTACACTGTCCGACAACACTATTACACACTAACTTAATATCTGGTCACATTTCTTAAAACCAGAATCTGACTTTTTTACATATAAATGAAATGATGACATAGCAATGTGTGATGTCCTGACTTTTTCCAATCTGTTGCCTGTAACTGGAAAAACGTGTATGTGTAGATATTTCATGTATATGAAATGACTCAGCAACACGCCCTCTGTGATGACGAGATATATTTATATTTATATTTATATATATTTCTATGTACAGTATGGGCTTCTTGAAGTTGATCTGAAACCCATTTTGCCAAAATATATATAACATTACATGTGTTTATTTTTTAAGAACTATCACCAGCTAATACAGCAAATGTGTCCCTTTAAAGTGTTCTGCCTTAGATGATATATATATATGTTTATTTATTATTTATTTTTTGTTTAAGTTAGAAGGGACAGTGCACATTAATAAACATTTGTATGTAAATATGCCGGATTATAGCCCCAGGCTAATGTGTGTATATGTATATATGGAGTTGACCACTCTTTTTTCTCTTCCCAGAAAATTATATGAAGCAGTGTGTTGTATCAGCCACTAGAGGGAGGCATTGTACAGGTTTAATCCTGACAGCAGCCAATCAGCTGAAGTGTTACCAAAGTGTTTTATCAGAGGCTTAAAGGTCAAAGGTTAAATAAAACTTCAACAGTCAATCTGAGCTTTTTAGAGGCAGAGTAACATTTAAATAAATCAGGATACAAGAAACAGCGCTGTTTAAAAAATGGACACAAAGACAACAAAGATCATCAGGAAAACACAGAGCTACAGATCGTAGAACAGCACTGACAGCAGGTGAGCAAGTAAACTTTATCTAAGTGACACACAGAGAGGGAGGCAGACAAGATGAGATATAAAAACATGGAAACATACCAACACAAAACTAGGATGTTGTCATTTAACATGTTTGTTTCTGATCTGTCTGATCATCTGGCTGCTTGTGTTGCCTCTTTTTAGTGATGTCACCTTGTTCCCAGATATCAGACACTAGCTAGGTGAGTGCAAAGTTATTACAACTGATACAAAAGATGGACAGAAATACAAAAAAAATGCAAGTTAAAATCAAGTAGAATGATCTTTGAGGGACAATCAAATATTCAGTGTGTATGAGTACTAAGATAACTTTTAATACTTAAATATATTTTCCTAATTACGCTTACAAACTTTTACTGAAGCAACAATTTCAATGCAGGGCTTTTACAATAACAGAGTATTTTTACAGTGTGGTATAGTACTTTTACTTGAGTCGAGAATCTGAATACTTCATCACTGCTGCTGACACACATTTATCACAAATGTTTAGTCAGTGCTGGGTTTTCGGTTTTCCTGCAACACCAGTACAACCACTCTGGAAAATCACATTTACTTTGATCAAGTTTATTTAACAGTACATTGATTTCCCTACTGCAAAAGTTCTTCTTCTTCCAGCCCTCTCTTTGGTGCCATCTCTCCGGTTCTTGTTCATGTTTCACAGTCTTTGCACACAGCACAACACCTGCCCTTATATAGTGTTTAGGGGACGTTACCTATGACTAAGTGGGACTGATCATTCAGCACAGCTGGGTCAGAGCAGATTTGGACGATTACGCATGTTTGGTGCATCTGAAGTTGACTTCTCTTGTTTTTTCTCTTAACCGTAAAATTAAGAGAAAATATGAGAGAAATTGAAGAGACTGTTGGTGCGTGAGGTCCACTGAGCTGAAACTCAACCAACTGATCCTTTTTTTGAAGGCTGTAAATACAAGCTCAGACTGTGTTGGTTGTTTTAAATGGAAGTCTGTAAAATGATGTGAGCGTCAGTGAGTGACAAAGGTCAAATTAAAGTGAAAATGTGAGGGTGGTTGGACATGATGCCAAATGTTCTTTAAACATCTGGCAGACAAACAGAGGAGTCAGAGAAGTGAACTAACAAACTGTTGTCTATTTTGTCCAGTTCAGACTGAGCGATGGACTCTGAGGCCAGCGGGACGATGGAGGTGGCGGCGCTCGGTCGGCCTTTCAGCCCCGGGATGTTGTACGACTGCCGCAAAGACTCACTCGTCCCTGGTGAGGATTCACATGTAAAGATGCTTAATGCAGTCGGGCGCCTAACTGTACAGGAAACAAGAGCTTGATAATTGCAGAGCAAAGTTACACGTCTTCCCTTCTTTGTTCTCAAACGTTTCTGCCTCTCGTCTTCCCTTCTTTGTTCTCAAACGTTTCTGCCTCTATATCCTGTTTCTGGCAGCAGACGGCGTCAAAATAAAAGTCCCATAAGATCAAAAGGAAAAAGGGACCGCCAAAATAAAGTCTAACAGGAAGTCATTTTAACCTCAGCTTCAAACTGATTGACAGNATAAAGTCTAACAGGAAGTCATTTTAACCTCAGCTTCAAACTGATTGACAGGCCTTAATTTACCTTTTGAAGTCATTTACAGTTTGTGTCATACAAACACAGCTGTTCCTCAAACAAACTGATGAGGTGATCCTCTCTTTACTCTGTCCAAAAGTGCCATTTCAACCTGGACTGGGCTGGATCAAACTACAGGGCCAGTTCTGGACACAAAACTCATGGCAAAAGTCTATGACCGACTCTGCTTCCTGTTTCAAATTAAAAGCCCTCTAGTTTTTCATACCCAGTCCAGCTACATACTACTCATCAGCAGCCTCCATTGCTGGGTAGGGCTGCAACGATGAGTCGAACCAGTTGAAGAAATAATCGACAGATTAGTCGATAATGAAAATAATGGTTAGTTGCAGCCCCATTGCTGGGTTAGTTTAGTGGGAGGAGACCGTGGAAATTAGAGGAAGATTTCTCATTAAACTTAGTGCTGGTTGGTGGACCGGATACACGCTGAATTTAACACTGACTCATGTTCACTCCACAACTCCACCAGTTTGTTCTCCTTTTCCACAGTCCAAGAGAACCCAGACTTGTTTATGTTCCATCACCTCCCTGGAGTCCCCTCCATTTTTATGGTGTACCCAGTTTGCTGCTTCCTGTTTGGTGCAGCAGAGAGCGCAGTAATTGGTTGTTACACTAACATTTTCGTCATGTCTCATCTCATCAACAAAATGAAACATAGACTTTGTCTTAGTTTTTATTATCATGACGTATTTTTTGCTTGTCATTGTCTCGTTTTCGTGACGGAAAAAAGGTTGTTGATGAAAAGTTGTCGTCAGTGAAATTAACACTGGGTTGTTGACAGTGTTCGTGTCATTGAACTTCACTATTTCCATGAGCCAAGATTAAAAACTTACAATAATATTAAACATGTTTAATTTTGATGGAATGTCAAGGCCAGAAAAAGATTTGACTTCAGACAGCTCGTACTGAGTTTTATCACCACCTTACACCAAACGATCAAGGTCACGAACACGCACGCCAACTGAGGAAAAACTCATGATTTTATTCCATCACTGGAAATTGGTCTGACAGAGTAAAGTCCTGGAAAAATTGCTTGGTGTAAGGCTGGCATTATCTGTGTTGTAGGATGTAGTAACAAATTCTCCTGTCAGGCTGGTTCTGGAAGCTGAACTTGATTTTTGCTTCTTCCTTTTTAGGAATGACATTGTGGGACCGAGATGACCTGAGAAATCATATTGGAGAAAGACCACAGAGCTATAATGATTTTGAGATAGTTGCATCTGAATCAATTGCAGATAAATCATCAGCACTAAATGTTGAAGCATCTCTGAAGGCAAGTTTCTTAAGTGGACTGGTGGAGGTTGGAGGATCGGCCAAATACCTGAGCGATAGTAAGACTTCCAAAAATCAGGCCAGAGTAACACTGATGTACAAAGCTACCACAAAGGTTCAGGAACTGTCCATGAATCATCTTGGAAGAGACAATGTGAAGCATCCATATGTCTTTGATAAAGGATTAGCAACACATGTAGTCACAGCTATCCTTTATGGGGCACAAGCCTTCTTTGTCTTTGACCGTGAAGTGTCCGAAAAGGAAGATCATCAAGACATTGAGGGCAACTTGAAGGTGATGATCAAGAAGATTCCCAAAATTGCAATAGAGGGTGAAGGTTCACTGAAAATGAAAGACAAGGACAGAGAAAATGTTGAGAAATTCTCCTGCAGATTCTTTGGAGACTTTTCCCTTCAGAAGCCTCCTACATCCTTTCAGGATGCGGTAGAGGTCTACCAAAGTCTGCCAAAATTGTTGGGAGCCAACGGAGAAAATGCCGTACCAGTGAAGGTCTGGCTGTTGCCACTGACGAGTTTAGATTCTTCTGCTGCAAAACTCGTGCGTCAGATAAGTATAAGATTAGTTCATGAATCACAGAGTGTCCTGGAGGACTTCAGTGAGCTGGAAATGAGGTGCAGTGATGCACTGAGAACCACCACTGCACAGCAGTTCTCACAGATCAGCAAGAAGATTAAAACTTTTAAAGAAATGTGCTCAGAGTTCAAGCTGGAATTCCAACGAACCTTGGCAAAGAAACTTCCATCAATCCGAGGAGGAGGAGAAGAGGAGGCTGAGCTCGCAGAGATCCTGAAGAAGAGACATTCTTCTCCTTTCAACAGCAAAGAACTGAACGAGTGGATGGACTGTAAAGAGAGAGAAATCTGCATCTTAAAGTCTTTCACCAACATGATGAAAAACACCAAGATCGTTCCATCTCAAAATCACCTCTACAACGAAATTCACAGTGCAGAGCATGCAGTGTGTTTTGTTTTCACCTCACTGGGAAGTGCCGAACCCTTCCTCTCAGCTTTATCAAACTACTTAACAGAAACACCCAAACCAGACGAACCTCGAGATCCACATACTGATGATGTAGAGAAGGAACTATGGTACCTTTCAAACAAAGTACCAGATGCAATGAGTCACAAAGCAAAGCTCTTCAGTGACTTTGCAGAGGCCAACAAGGAGAACAAGAACATTAAGTTCTTGACAGTTGGTTCAACAAATGAGACACAGAAAGGTTCAAGCATCTACCTTTATGAAGACGGCTTTTCAGTCAGTGAGAACTTTGAGCCGCCTTCAAAGCCTGAAACAGTGACAGTCACTGAAACAAACCACAAGAGTGTGACACTGAAGATTTCTCCACCAAAGTTTGGAGCAGAGAACATCACCTCCTACTCTGTTGAGTACTGTGTCAGTGGAGACGATGGATGGAAACAGAAGACAGCATCAGAAGCTGAAGAAGTCACAGTGAGTGATCTGAGTCCTAACACAGAGTACATGTTCAGGTGCAGAGCAGTGACCTCAGCAGGTGTTGGACCAGCCAATGAAGTCAGTGGTTCCATTAAAACCTTACCCTGCAGCCCTCCTGGAAAACCTCAAGTTGAACCAACCTCAAGTGAGATATCAGTCAGCTGGGAGAAACCTGCTGAGCTTGGACAGAATGTCCACATTTTGAGCTACATCGTGGAGTACGCCAAAAAAGACAACAGCCTGAAAGAGGAAGATCTCCAATGGAGCCAAAAGACGGCAGGAGCTGAGAGGGTGATCATTTCAGGTCTTCAGCCAGAGACAGAATATGTTGTCAGGGTCAGATGTGATTGTGGTGAAGCTGGCAGAAGCAAAGAAAGCATCACTGTTACTGTCTGCACAACAAAAGCTACACCCCTCACAGACTTCCTCAAAAGTACAAGCAAAAGGCCCTGCAGCTCTTATGGAAAACTTCATGTTGAACCAAAGTTAAGGAAGATTAAACGTCTTGTTGATGCTGTTAAAGAAAAAAGCAAACTGCTAAAACCCCAGACAGGGTCTCTGCCTGTTTATAAAGTTCCCCTGAAAGAAGAACAAATCAATATCACTGGGTGCAAGCGTTTCAGTTTCGGGAAAGAAATAACTAAACCTAATCGCACCATTATGGTTTTTGGAGCCACTGGAGTTGGAAAGTCAACTCTCATCAATGGGATGATCAATTACATTCTAGGTGTCCAATGGGAGGATTCATATCGGTTTAAGTTAGTTGATGAGGGTCAGTCAAAATCACAAGCTCACAGCCAGACTTCTGACGTCACTGTGTACAAACTCAACCACCAGGAGGGGTTTAAAATAGAGCACTCACTGACCATTGTTGACACTCCAGGGTTTGGAGATACAAGAGACATAGAAAGAGACAAACAGATCACAGAACAGCTCCATAATCTCTTCTCTGCTGAGCTTGGGATCAGTGAAATTGATGCTGTGTGTTTTGTAGTTCAGGCTGCTTCGGCCCGACTCACACCATCACAGAAATATGTGTTTGATTCTGTACTCTCAATCTTTGGCAAAGATATTGCAGAAAACATCAGAGTTCTGGTGACGTTTGCAGACGGCCAGAAACCACCAGTTCTTGAGGCAATCAAAGCCTCAGGTGTCCCGTGTCCTCAAACAACAGAGGGGCAGCCACTTCACTTCAAATTCAATAATTTTGCATTGTTTGCAGACAACAAATCATCTGCAGAAGGTGGCATGAGTGAAGATGCCGAAGATGGAAGCTTCGATAAGATGTTTTGGGACATGGGGACAAAAAGCATGAAGAGGTTCTTTGCTGCTTTAAATGTCATGGACACCAAAAGCTTGACCATGACAAAAGAGGTCCTCAGAGAAAGACTGCAGCTCGAGAATTCAGTTATACAGGTTAGAGTTGGGTTAGCTAAACTCAAAGAGATAAAAGAGACAACTGACAAACTGGAAGAGCATGAGGCAGAGATCAGCAGAATTGAGGACTTTGAGTTTGAAGTCACTGTCACAAAGCCTTTTCAAAAAGACATTTCTGGTTCTGGAAATTACATCACCAACTGTCAGTAGTGTCATGTCACCTGCCACTATCCCTGTAAAATACCCAATGATGCAGATAAGGCTCGCTGTGCTGCAATGGGACCAGATGGAAAATGTACTGAGTGTCCAGGCAAATGTAACTGGAATGTACATTTTAATCAGAAGTACTCATGGGAGTATAAGGAGGTTAAAGAAAAACAAACAGTGACAGAGCTGAAAGGAAAGTACCTAAAGGCCAAAGAGGAAAAGGCACCTGTTGAGGCACTGATTGGAAAACTGAGGGCTGCATATAATAATGTGCACACACAGGTGGTGAAATTTATGGAGATGTCTGCTCAGTGTCTAAACAAACTTAAAGAGATAGCACTGAAGCCAAACCCTCTCTCCACTTCAGAGTACATTGACATGCTTATTGAGGGAGAGAAATCTGAGGCCAAGCCAGGCTGGAAGCAACGAGTTCAGTCCCTGATGGACATGAGAGAAAAAGCAGAGTTCATGGCTATAGTAGAAAGAGGAGAGGAACTCCTGTCAAAAAGACCATCATCAACCATGACCATGACGAGACTTTCCAAGATCAAACGAGTCTGACATGTATATAAAAATAAAGAACAAGATGGGATTGTGAGTGACGCTGATCAAGGCCCAGGGGGGAATCAGAGAAAAAGCAGACATCATGGCTAAAGTAGAAAGAGGAGAGAAACTCTTGAAGCTAAAGTGATCACAAATGTTTTGTCAAAACTAAGGCAAAATCTAGACCATAACAAAACCTAAAAAGATTCCACCAAGACAAAGAGGATTCTCAAACACCAGGAACAAAACAGGACAGAGTCTCTGTACTGAGAGACTCAGATGTAAATGACCAAGAAAAGCTCAAGCATAAATGTGATGAATGAGACAAAGAGGGCGACTTCTTACAGTTTTCTTTTGTACAAATGTATTTCTGCAGAACTTGTTTCCATGTGCTGTTCACCAAAAATACAGATTTACCATGTGTGGTGGAAAATGTTTAAGTGTGATTACATTCAGTGCTGGAACCATTAACCTCCTGAAACCAGTGAGTCAGAGTTTAATATCTGCAGCTCTATGAACTCAGCAAACCTGAACAGTGAACATGTATTTGTTTAAGGATATTCTGTTGTCCATAAAAGTCTTAGAATATTGATTATAACTATAGTATAAGTGTACATTTTCAATGCGGACTTTTAAATGGGGATATCAGCTTGTTGTTGTTGTTGTTTTTCTGCTTGTGATTTTATTGACTACTATTGGATCCTGTGGCCTTTTACATTGTTGTGCACAGAACTGCATGTGACTGTTCTGTAGTGACGACTCATACAGAATGTTGGAGAAATGATTAAATGCTAACAATAAAACATATCTGATAAAGACAGACTCACGTCCTGTCTGTTACCTTTGATGTGTTGTTAAGCACTTTAGCCCTCTGCAGCTAACTTCTCTTTTAGGACCTTTCAAATCATCAAATGTGATCTTTTATGGTCAAACATATTTTGAGCTAGAATTTAGACCAAACAGTAAATTAGTTCGAAAACTGCAAACAATATTTGAAAGTGCTGAAAATATCAAGGACATATATGAACCATATGAACAAAATCTGAAATACAAATATCATATATCCAAGAACATGGAGGTTAAATTTGACTGTTAATTACCGTTCTTGGAAAACTCACTGAAACTGTCTATCCAAGTCCAAAGTAAACTGACAGCTCTTCTTGTTCTGTTTTTGGTGCATGTACATGTGTTTTCTCATTTGAAAGGTAACACTCTGTTTTTTTCACTGTAAGTGCTTCTGTCATTGAGTCATACAAGTTTCAACACACTGAAATAGAAGTTTTGTTTTATTTTGTTTTGTTTTTTGACCCTCGCCCTGGGGCGCCAAAAAGGGGGGAGAAAGCAGAAGGATTCTAGGGGCCCATGATTAAGAGGGGCCCCTAATAAAATTATAATACTGACAAAAAATAATTATCACAAATATATTTTATTTACAATGTACTGGTAACAATAACTTTATTTATTATATGTTTTGGGCATGTTTAGCCTTTAATGTATAGAACAGACAAGTGTGAAAGGGGGGGAGAGACATGCAGCAAAGGGCCACAAGCTGGAGTCGAACCCAGGCCACTGCGGCAACAGCTTTGTACTGTACATGGGGCGCCTGCTCTACCACTAAGCCACCGACGCCCCAGCAATAACTTTATTTGTTTTGGAAACATTAACACACACACACACACACACACACACACACACACACACACACTTAACTTTTTTGTTTTGTTAAAATTCAGCTATCACTGAAATAGAAGAATTGCAGTAGGAACAGAGGAGAAAATTTGTGGTGTGTGCAGCAGACTGGGTGACTGCTCTCAATCCAATCAGAGAAATGTTTACATATTCTGGAAAAAAGAAGATTAAATAGATTAACGACCATATAGCCTCATATATGTATTTTTTCACCCCAAATCCAAGGACACCACCTGTGAGTCTACAGTTCTGGAGATAAATTAGACCTTCTTTTTTCACTAATATGGGAATGATAGTCAAAAATACCATCAAAATGCATCGTTTTATGTTAAATAGCATCAACAATTTTTGCTAGCCTCTCGGCCGGTTGTATCAGAGGCCCAGTAAAAATTCTTTTCATGGGGCCCAAAATCCCTAGTGGCGCCCATGTCCTCGCCTGAATATTTTCTTGATGAGAGATTCTTTAGACGACCAGAACTGGAAGGTAATACACAGGTAAAACACCATGGGACCATATCACAAAGCCTCACTTAATCCAAATTTAAAGTTGATAACAATATCAAAGAAAATAAACATTTTACACGTGTTTTTCTGAGGTGATGTCCACGTATTTTTAAAAACAAAACGATGAACTAAATGTGTGAATATGAGTTAAAAACTAATCTTCACAGACAGAAATGTCTATTCAGGAACTCACTGTATTAAACACTTCTAGAAAACCCCAATGTGATCGGAAGACTGCTATTTTCCTTTAAGACATCAGAGGAGCCATTTGTTTTTTTAATGTATGTACGTTTATGATAATCTATGGTGCCAAGAACGAATTCAGAACTTCAGTGGAGATCAGGAGTGTCTGACTACAAGACCCACAAGCCATCGGGCCACCTGCTTGTTTGAGATCAGCTCTATAGGGTCTCATTGGCAGTGGGGAGAACATGGAAGCTCCTATTGGCTTGCTTCTTTCCAGCATACATCACATCTTTTCTTATCTACCGAAAATTGTTTACTGTGTTACTAACAGAATTGTTTACTGTGTTACTAACAGAATTGTTTACTGTGTTACAAACAGAACTGTTCACTGTGTTACTAACGGAACTGTTTACTGTGTTATTAACAGAACTGTTCACTGTGTTACTAACGGAACTGTTTACTGTGTTATTAACAGGACTGTTCACTGTGTTACTAACAGAACTGTTCACTGTGTTACTAACGGAACTGTTTCCTATGTTACTAACAGAACTGTTCACTGTGTTACTAACAGAATTGTTTACTGTGTTATTAACAGAACTGTTCACTCTGTTACTAACAGGACTGTTCACTGTGTTACTAACAGAACTGTTCACTGTGTTACTAATAGGACTGTTTCCTGTGTTACTAACAGAACTGTTTACTGTGTATTTTTGTATTTATATAAATATTGAGAAATTTAAGAGAGTGTTGCTGCATTAGGCCCGGTGTGTGTGTAGTGTTGACTTGAGCAACAGATTTAGCAGAAGGTGGAGTCTGAAGCAGTGTGTTGTATCAGCCACTAGAGGGAGGCATTGTACAGGTTTAATCCTGACAGCAGCCAATCAGCTGAAGTGTTACCAAAGTGTTTTATCAGAGGCTTAAAGGTCAAAGGTTAAATAAAACTTCAACAGTCAATCTGAGCTTTTTAGAGGCAGAGTAACATTTAAATAAATCAGGATACAAGAAACAGCGCTGTTTAAAAAATGGACACAAAGACAACAAAGATCATCAGGAAAACACAGAGCTACAGATCGTAGAACAGCACTGACAGCAGGTGAGCAAGTAAACTTTATCTAAGTGACACACAGAGAGGGAGGCAGACAAGATGAGATATAAAAACATGGAAACATACCAACACAAAACTAGGATGTTGTCATTTAACATGTTTGTTTCTGATCTGTCTGATCATCTGGCTGCTTGTGTTGCCTCTTTTTAGTGATGTCACCTTGTTCCCAGATATCAGACACTAGCTAGGTGAGTGCAAAGTTATTACAACTGATACAAAAGATGGACAGAAATACAAAAAAAATGCAAGTTAAAATCAAGTAGAATGATCTTTGAGGTGCAATCAAATATTCAGTGTGTATGAGTACTAAGATAACTTTTAATACTTAAATATATTTTCCTAATTACGCTTACAAACTTTTACTGAAGCAACAATTTCAATGCAGGGCTTTTACAATAACAGAGTATTTTTACAGTGTGGTATAGTACTTTTACTTGAGTCGAGAATCTGAATACTTCATCACTGCTGCTGACACACATTTATCACAAATGTTTAGTCAGTGCTGGGTTTTCGGTTTTCCTGCAACACCAGTACAACCACTCTGGAAAATCACATTTACTTTGATCAAGTTTATTTAACAGTACATTGATTTCCCTACTGCAAAAGTTCTTCTTCTTCCAGCCCTCTCTTTGGTGCCATCTCTCCGGTTCTTGTTCATGTTTCACAGTCTTTGCACACAGCACAACACCTGCCCTTATATAGTGTTTAGGGGACGTTACCTATGACTAAGTGGGACTGATCATTCAGCACAGCTGGGTCAGAGCAGATTTGGACGATTACGCATGTTTGGTGCATCTGAAGTTGACTTCTCTTGTTTTTTCTCTTAACCGTAAAATTAAGAGAAAATATGAGAGAAATTGAAGAGACTGTTGGTGCGTGAGGTCCACTGAGCTGAAACTCAACCAACTGATCCTTTTTTTGAAGGCTGTAAATACAAGCTCAGACTGTGTTGGTTGTTTTAAATGGAAGTCTGTAAAATGATGTGAGCGTCAGTGAGTGACAAAGGTCAAATTAAAGTGAAAATGTGAGGGTGGTTGGACATGATGCCAAATGTTCTTTAAACATCTGGCAGACAAACAGAGGAGTCAGAGAAGTGAACTAACAAACTGTTGTCTATTTTGTCCAGTTCAGACTGAGCGATGGACTCTGAGGCCAGCGGGACGATGGAGGTGGCGGCGCTCGGTCGGCCTTTCAGCCCCGGGATGTTGTACGACTGCCGCAAAGACTCACTCGTCCCTGGTGAGGATTCACATGTAAAGATGCTTAATGCAGTCGGGCGCCTAACTGTACAGGAAACAAGAGCTTGATAATTGCAGAGCAAAGTTACACGTCTTCCCTTCTTTGTTCTCAAACGTTTCTGCCTCTATATCCTGTTTCTGGCAGCAGACGGCGTCAAAATAAAAGTCCCATAAGATCAAAAGGAAAAAGGGACCGCCAAAATAAAGTCTAACAGGAAGTCATTTTAACCTCAGCTTCAAACTGATTGACAGGCCTTAATTTACCTTTTGAAGTCATTTACAGTTTGTGTCATACAAACACAGCTGTTCCTCAAACAAACTGATGAGGTGATCCTCTCTTTACTCTGTCCAAAAGTGCCATTTCAACCTGGACTGGGCTGGATCAAACTACAGGGCCAGTTCTGGACACAAAACTCATGGCAAAAGTCTATGACCGACTCTGCTTCCTGTTTCAAATTAAAAGCCCTCTAGTTTTTCATACCCAGTCCAGCTACATACTACTCATCAGCAGCCTCCATTGCTGGGTAGGGCTGCAACGATGAGTCGAACCAGTTGAAGAAATAATCGACAGATTAGTCGATAATGAAAATAATGGTTAGTTGCAGCCCCATTGCTGGGTTAGTTTAGTGGGAGGAGACCGTGGAAATTAGAGGAAGATTTCTCATTAAACTTAGTGCTGGTTGGTGGACCGGATACACGCTGAATTTAACACTGACTCATGTTCACTCCACAACTCCACCACTTTGTTCTCCTTTTCCACAGTCCAAGAGAACCCAGACTTGTTTATGTTCCATCACCTCCCTGGAGTCCCCTCCATTTTTATGGTGTACCCAGTTTGCTGCTTCCTGTTTGGTGCAGCAGAGAGCGCAGTAATTGGTTGTTACACTAACATTTTCGTCATGTCTCATCTCATCAACAAAATGAAACATAGACTTTGTCTTAGTTTTTATTATCATGACGTATTTTTTGCTTGTCATTGTCTCGTTTTCGTGACGGAAAAAAGGTTGTTGATGAAAAGTTGTCGTCAGTGAAATTAACACTGGGTTGTTGACAGTGTTCGTGTCATTGAACTTCACTATTTCCATGAGCCAAGATTAAAAACTTACAATAATATTAAACATGTTTAATTTTGATGGAATGTCAAGGCCAGAAAAAGATTTGACTTCAGACAGCTCGTACTGAGTTTTATCACCACCTTACACCAAACGATCAAGGTCACGAACACGCACGCCAACTGAGGAAAAACTCATGATTTTATTCCATCACTGGAAATTGGTCTGACAGAGTAAAGTCCTGGAAAAATTGCTTGGTGTAAGGCTGGCATTATCTGTGTTGTAGGATGTAGTAACAAATTCTCCTGTCAGGCTGGTTCTGGAAGCTGAACTTGATTTTTGCTTCTTCCTTTTTAGGAATGACATTGTGGGACCGAGATGACCTGAGAAATCATATTGGAGAAAGACCACAGAGCTATAATGATTTTGAGATAGTTGCATCTGAATCAATTGCAGATAAATCATCAGCACTAAATGTTGAAGCATCTCTGAAGGCAAGTTTCTTAAGTGGACTGGTGGAGGTTGGAGGATCGGCCAAATACCTGAGCGATAGTAAGACTTCCAAAAATCAGGCCAGAGTAACACTGATGTACAAAGCTACCACAAAGGTTCAGGAACTGTCCATGAATCATCTTGGAAGAGACAATGTGAAGCATCCATATGTCTTTGATAAAGGATTAGCAACACATGTAGTCACAGCTATTCTTTATGGGGCACAAGCCTTCTTTGTCTTTGACCGTGAAGTGTCCGAAAAGGAAGATCATCAAGACATTGAGGGCAACTTGAAGGTGATGATCAAGAAGATTCCCAAAATTGCAATAGAGGGTGAAGGTTCACTGAAAATGAAAGACAAGGACAGAGAAAATGTTGAGAAATTCTCCTGCAGATTCTTTGGAGACTTTTCCCTTCAGAAGCCTCCTACATCCTTTCAGGATGCGGTAGAGGTCTACCAAAGTCTGCCAAAATTGTTGGGAGCCAACGGAGAAAATGCCGTACCAGTGAAGGTCTGGCTGTTGCCACTGACGAGTTTAGATTCTTCTGCTGCAAAACTCGTGCGTCAGATAAGTATAAGATTAGTTCATGAATCACAGAGTGTCCTGGAGGACTTCAGTGAGCTGGAAATGAGGTGCAGTGATGCACTGAGAACCACCACTGCACAGCAGTTCTCACAGATCAGCAAGAAGATTAAAACTTTTAAAGAAATGTGCTCAGAGTTCAAGCTGGAATTCCAACGAACCTTGGCAAAGAAACTTCCATCAATCCGAGGAGGAGGAGAAGAGGAGGCTGAGCTCGCAGAGATCCTGAAGAAGAGACATTCTTCTCCTTTCAACAGCAAAGAACTGAACGAGTGGATGGACTGTAAAGAGAGAGAAATCTGCATCTTAAAGTCTTTCACCAACATGATGAAAAACACCAAGATCGTTCCATCTCAAAATCACCTCTACAACGAAATTCACAGTGCAGAGCATGCAGTGTGTTTTGTTTTCACCTCACTGGGAAGTGCCGAACCCTTCCTCTCAGCTTTATCAAACTACTTAACAGAAACACCCAAACCAGACGAACCTCGAGATGCACATACTGATGATGTAGAGAGAGAACAATGGTACACCTCAAAAGAAGTTTTAGCTACAATGAGTCACAAAGCAAAGCTCTTCAGTGACTTTGCAGAGGCCAACAAGGAGAACAAGAACATTAAGTTCTTGACAGTTGGTTCAACAAATGAGACACACAAAGGTTCAAGCATCTACCTTTATGAAGACGGCTTTTCAGTCAGTGAGAACTTTGAGCCGCCTTCAAAGCCTGAAACAGTGACAGTCACTGAAACAAACCACAACAGTGTGACACTGAAGATTTCTCCACCAAAGTTTGGAGCAGAGAACATCACCTCCTACTCTGTTGAGTACTGTGTCAGTGGAGATGATGGATGGAAACAGAAGACAGCATCAGAAGCTGAAGAAGTCACAGTGAGCGATCTGAGTCCTAACACAGAGTACATGTTCAGGTGCAGAGCAGTGACCTCAGCAGGCGTTGGACCAGCCAATGAAGTAAGTGGTTCCATTAAAACCTTACCCTGCAGCCCTCCTGGGAAACCTCAAGTTGAACCAAACTCAAGTGAGATATCCGTCAGCTGGGAGAAACCTGCTGAGGTTGGACAGAATGTCCACATTTTGAGCTACATTGTGGGGTATGCCAAACCACACAACAGTCTGAAAGAGGAAGATCTCCAATGGAGCCAAAAGATGGCAGGAGCTGAGAGAGTGATCATTTCAGGTCTTCAGCCAGAGACAGAATGAGTAACTAATGAGGAACTAATGAGTAGTTACTGAGGAACTAAGCTTTACAAAATTAGAGTAGTTACTGAGGAACTAATGAGGAACTAACTATTAGTTAATGGTCAGTTCTTCATTAACTCATGATCAAATTTCATAGAGGGGTTAATCACGACTTAATAATTAGTGAACTAGTTACTTCATCAGTACAGAATCATTACTCAATAAACCGTCCATTAGTTAACCTTTTTATGTCCTAAAGTAAAGTGACACATAATGAGTAGTCTTTCATTACTTCATCATCATCTTTACAATTAGTTCCTTAACAAATAAAATCACAGACAGCAGGATTCTTAATTATTTTCAGACCACATACACATTAATATGACCATCCATGTTATTCTGTACGATGATGCCTTAGAAATAAATATGATAGTGTGTCACATTTTAAGTAGGCTAAGCTTAAGGAATTTATCATGGGGGCTGCCTGTAAAGTACTGTATACTGATCACACCGTTGTTCACAGTACAGTTGTTTGAGGTGCACAAAATTTAAAGTAGTTACTATGAAACAAATTTGGAACTAATGAGGAACTAACTATTAGTTAATAGTCAGTTCTTCAGTAACTCCTGATCAAATTTCAGTAGTTATTGAGGAACTAATGAGGAACTAACTATTACCTAATCATTACCTACCCTTTTTGTGTACCCTAAAGTAAAGTGAGACATCAAGATGAGTAGGTAATGAGTACTGAATCATTACCTACTCATTCTGATGTCTCACTTTACTTTAGGGTACACAAAAAGGGTAGGTAATGATTAGGTAATAGTTCCTCATTCATTCCAAATTTTCGGCCGATTGAGCATGTTGAATCGGCGGCGGAGCTTGTTGGTGAGAGAGATCACTCTGATTGGCTGTTCAGGTTTTATTTCCTCACCCCTGTAGCGAGTGAATCTGCCTGTAGTGAAACCGGGGCTAACCGGTGCTTCCTCCTCAGGCTCCACTTCACTCAGCTGCCCCACAGACCCGCTGCTTCTTCCCACTTTAACCTGAATAACAAACCGGAGCTAGCTGGGAGCGGCTAGCGGAGCGTTAGCCACAGCATGACCAGAGGGAAGCACAGCCAGTTAGCCTCCGCTAGTCTCTGAGCTAGCCCCGGCTCTCCGTTTGGATCCAACCGGAGTACAGATAGGAAACCCCTCGGCTGACAGGATGTACCACTCTCTCACTCTGCTACTTTGTTAATAGGCTCATTGGAGATGAACTGCGCCTCGCCTGGAAAGTTTATGAGAGCAGGCGGCCGCAGTGGGGGGCGGTGACAAAAAGCCGCAGTGAAGTCGGACAGTTTCCCGACATTTTCCAGCAGCCTTCAGTCCATACAGGAAGTCACAGACACACTCACATCCTGTCTGGAATGATGTCAATTCATTAAAAAAGTGATCAGACCCATATATCAGTTTGTTCTCAGCCTCCAGTTGTTTTAATTATAATAGATTAATTTATTAAAATGCTTTACAGGTGATCTGTAGTTCATGTTCATGGTTTATCCTCCATTTGACGTGAACTCTCCTGTAAATCAGCATCATATCAGTTTGACCTGTCCGACTACAGTGTCTGACTTCATTGACTTCATTCTCTGCTCAGGACGTCATCACTCTTTAAAATCTTTACACAGCAAATAGTTGATTGCAGCTACATTAATGCTCTGAATGTCACATACAGAACCTTTCAAGATTCTTTTTATCTCACCACAACAAAAGTATCAGCTGTACTACTGTTTCAAATACACTGTGAATCTACAGTAAGTTATTATTTAACCTGTTTCAGATAATGTCACACAATGATCCTCTTTTGAGTATGGGGGCAACCGGAAGTGATCTGTTCTCTGAGCACGACTGGATTAAACTTGAGCCTGAAGTGAACTGTGTGGATGCAGACGATGCTCCAGCTTACAGGTGAAAAAATGTCTTCAAATACTTTGGCACAGCAAACACATTTTCACAGAAGGAAAACTACGACCTTTTTCGGTGTTTTAACATTTAATGCCAATACATAATTACAATTATCGTGGTATTGTTACATTTCTCAGCAAATTAAAACAGGGCAGATTTTGTTTTCTGTTTACATTAACGACATTTCTGATCTTACAATATTCTAGCACATAGGAGACCCAGACTTACAATACTTGTTTCCCTTTCATGAATTAGCCTGCAGTCTGAAGCAGGTGCCTTCGAATGCAGTGTCTCTGGCTTGCGCTGGGTTTGCAAGGAAAAGGTCAGCTTCAAGTACCAGTTTGGCTCTTGGAAGGAGCACGCGGACAGACTGGAAACCATGCAGTACATCCCTGGAGGTCCCCTACTGGACATTACAGTCATTGCTGGAAAGTTAGATGAAGCACATTTGCCACACTGGATCTGCACAGGTAAGCAACATCATACGATCAAAACAAGATGTAACAACCTCAGTAATGTTTGATGAATGTCTTTCAAAACCTTTATACACGTGTCTTTTGTGCAGAAGACAACCCTACAGTTTTAGACAAGTTTGCAGTCCTCCACATAGATACATGTGGAGACATTGTGGAACAAGTGTCTGAGGTCACATCATCCCATGTCAAGTTGTCTCAGCCAGCTTTCTCTCCAAGAGGAGTCCTGATGAGAGCCGGCTTCCCCGTGAGAATTAACTGTAAAGTGTTGATATACAAGACCACCAAAACATTCCTCACACTGCATGTCTATGTGATCCCTTGTGATCCAGCTCTAGAAGAGGTGATTACATATGTTACTGGCACCATGTTGATTCACACTTCAAAACACTGGCAGCAATGTCGGCTGCTGTAACCTTGAAGCATTTCCTCCCACAGAAAATACAGAACAAGGAATTATCCAGTGGATACAAAATGATCCAAAAGCCATACCCAGCAAAATACCTGAAAATGCGTGGCTATTTCATCCTCACAGCCGATATGGACGCTGCAGAAATTAACCCCGAGGTAAAGTTTGGACAGTATTTACTTATTGATTTAACTGTTGTCCAGAAATAAATAAAATGGACGAATATGAAGCTAAAGCCAGGAGATGGTTAGCTTAGCGTAGCATAAAGACTGAAAACAGGAGGAAACAGCTAGCCTGGCTCTGTCCAAAGATCACAACATCTGCTGACCAGCACCTTGTAAAGCTAACTAACAGTCTGTATTTTCTCTCGTAAAATGGCAACTTGTTAAATACACTGCGTTTTATTTAAGGATGAAACTCATGGACAAACATAAGGATTAACACGGTCATGCTAGCTGCTTCCCCTTGCTTACAGTGTTTAAGCTAAGCTAACTGTGTTCTGATTTACCAGACAGACAAGCAGGTTTTCCAAAATTAACTTAATTAACATTTTCTTAAAGATATTGTGACATCCCAGCTCTTAGGCTGGAACAGTGATGGGAAATGAGACGAGTGAAGAAATACTTAAGAGCTCATTTATTTACAAAATAACAAGAAATAACCAAACAAATGTGAAAGTCAGTAATCAGTCATATCTGTGAAAATGAGCAGGGAGGCTCTGTTGGTAGGTGGTGAGCTTCTGTGTCATGGCCAGGCCCCGATGTGGCTCATGAGGTTGACCTGCATCCTGAAACAGAAAAACAGCCAGGAAATCAGACACACTAAGTAGAGCAGAGGCGTCATCATGTCCTGTCATTGCATTGTTTTGGTCAAATACAGCCCCTGTGGCTTGCCACCTGAAGACATCAGCACATTTTTCTTCAGGCGTGTAACTTATCACATTTTAAAAATTGACCTCAGCACAAAGTCTAACTCTGCTCCTTTCTCCCTTTATATATTTCTGTCACAGAAATTAAAGCTCATATATGAGTGGTGTGACCCAAACTTCTTCGAAGTGTTCATTGACGATCCTGACAGTAATTTCCAGCTCGGACTCAGACACACAACAAGTGAACAAGTGTGGACCAGTGCAATTCGAAAAAGTCAGTGGTGATGAAATGATATTCTGTCATGTGTATTTACGGCACCTGTATATCATTCTTGTTTAGCTAAAATGGCTTAAATTAAGTGTCTTGTATTGTGAATGCACAACATAAAATTTACATGTTGTTTATCTGGATTTTATTTCAGATGACTATCAAAACACTGGTGATGTTCAGGTGATGTATGGTAAGACATAATATATAATTGTAGCTGCTGCGCAGCAATGGTCGGGGCCAGGCAATTTTAGGGAACGTGAAAGTTCCAAAGCTGTAGCACGTATGGTTGATTTGTTATGAATTTTCAAAGTTTTGAAATTTAGAGGCTTGCTGTAGCGCCACCATCAGGACTATTGTCTTGTGTTTCCAGTTGAGGACATCTGGCATGGGACTGGACCTTTATGAAAAGTTTGGGTAGATTTCTCATATGGAAATGTTGCACGAGCTGAGGCTTGAACTCACAATCTTCAACACCAAGAACCATCCTCTATCTCACTGAGACAGCAGCTGTTAGTGTGTAAAGGCAGATTTCAAACGGCTGTAAAAAAAATTCAGTTATTAAGACAAAAATCCCAAAATACACATATTGCATCTAGACAGCATGGAGATGTTGGTAATTTGTTTTAACAATGATTTATTTGCTCCATAAGTGAAAAACTGATGTTTAAAATTGCCATTTTTACATTGACTCCAATTGTTCACATTAGAGCAAAATTCAAAATGCTGTCAAAAAGATAAAATTCTGAAATTTTCCAAACATCATCTACCATGACTCTAGAATTTTGTCTTTTTTTTTTAATGAACATTGAAGATTTATTTAGCAAGAATTTGCAAGTATATGTTTACAGTACCGTTTACAGTCAAACATTTTGATGCACTGTAGGCTCAATTTTTGATGAATCAAAAATCTGTGTGGATCGTTTGTGTAGGACAGTCTGAAGATGCTCTGTAGCAAGTTTGGTGTCAATTGAGGTTTAAGAAGTTTTACAGTTTTTGAAAAAAACAGAGTGATGGACTTCATAATTTGCAACAGGTTTAAATGTACAAAAGTTTCTTCAGTATTGGGGCTACAGTTTGGTGAAAGTTGCAAATCTGTAGCACGTATGGTTGATTTGTTGTGAATTTTTAAAATTTTGAACTTTAAAGGCTTGCTGTAACGCCACCATCAGGACTATTGGCCTGTTTTTACAGGCTTGCTGTAACGCCACCATCAGGACTATTGGCCTGTTTTTACAGCTGAGGATATCTGGCATGGGACTGGACCTTTGTGCAAAGTTTGGTGATTTTTCACGCATGCGAAGTATGATTTCCTCGGAAGAAGAAGAAGAAGATGATGCAGGATAACAATAGTATTGAGTACTCAGGAGAAATACACATGTACGAAATATAAGGAAGGCAACGAGCACTAGCCAATCAGAAAAAGAGTAGGTGGGTCATGCCTTTGCCATTCTAGAAAAAAAAATTGGCGTCCCAAATTAGGGCTGCAACTAACAATTATTTTCATTGTCGACTAATCTGTCGATTATTTCTTCGATTAGTCGACTAATCATTTTATCGAAAAATGTGTTAAAATGTTGAAAAATGTCGGTCTGTCTCTCCCAAACCTCAAAATGATGTCATCTAATGTCTTGTTTCATACTCACGCCAAAGGATTTAGTTCACCGTCATGGGAGAGTGTGTAAAGCTGCCAATATCTGAACGTAAGAAGCTGCAATAAGAGTATTTTGGGTACTTTATAGTACTTCTCTATGAAAAATGACTCACACAGACACTGAAATGGCTCATCTTTGTCGTTAAAGCTGTTAATAATCGTTAATTCTAGGGCCCGCACACATCCTGTGTTTCTTTGCCCCCTTGAATATAATGTCAATGGAGACACATGGAAGGTGCACTCAAGAGGGAGAGTGATGCTGTCGCAGCACACAGGCATTCTCAAGCGTCTGTTTTTCAGGGCGTAACGGCTGCACTCTAAGATAATGCATGTACCCAAGCCCTTAGCCATGTGATGCTAACAGCCCAACTGTCCCCGGTGCAGAGCTCTTGTGATGAAGACAGAGAGGGAGCAGGGCAAGGAGGAGCTGGGTGAATTAATATGCTGTGTGTAGCTCTACAATGAAATAACAACTTACCCATTTGAAATAGTAAACAAACAGAAAATAGAAAATGAACAGTGGCAGTCAATATTGATAAAAGTAGTGGACCGTCACAAATAAATCAATGTATGGGAAACAATGTGATTTATTTTTATTTATAATTTTCTTTTTGTCGTTCCTCAGAAAAAAAAGGAAAAAAAATCCCAAAATTAGAAACTGAACACCCACCAGATAAATGAAAATCTGAACAATCCAATATTTATTTATTTTATTTCTTTCCCCACTTTTTTAAGCCACTTCTGCCACTTTACAACACATAATGTATATATTTTTTATGCCTGCATTTTTATTATTCTTGTATTTTATCTTTCCTTGATTTTATATTTTAAGTATTATTCTTATTGGAATGTGTGTGTTATGGAGCAGCTGCAAAGTGACTCTCCTTCGGGATCAATAAAGTATTTCTCTATCTATCTATCTTTTTTCCTGTAGACAAGGAGCTTGCCAGACTGAGGCCTAAACTTGTCGGCAGGGTGTGCAGAGAGCTTATCAATCAGCTGCTGGATGATCTGTTAGAGGGTGGTGTCTTGAATGACGGGGAGAAAGACTCGATACTTCAGGAGAACAGTACCAGTGCAAACAGGGCACGCCGCCTCATCGACATGATACGGAAGAAAGGACGCGAAGCCAGCAGGAAGTTGTTAACTCACCTTCAAAGCAGAGACCCTACGCTTTGTGCTGAGCTGGGGCTGCCCTCTGGCCTACCTGTTTAGTCAGGTAAGGTCTGTCTCAGCAGGGCTGGCCAACGTTCATGAGCGAGGGAGGCTTTGATCTTATTCATATTTCAGTTTAGTGCACTTGAACAATTATCTGATGGCACTGATATGTATTTTGGTGCAAAGACTGAAGGAGAGAAACGCAAACTCAACCGTGCTGCTGATACAAAGAAATGAAAATGCATTATGCACTAAAAGTCATATCAGGTGACAGACATGATCAGTGGTTGAGTTGTTAATATGTTAAATCAACTCTTAAGAGCTTGATCAGCGCTGCACTGATCACTATTTTTGTACTAAGGGTACAGTGTGTAGGATTTAGGGGGATGCATTGGCAGAAATGAAATCTAATTCATAGAGTATAATCACCTGAAACTAAGAATGGTTGTGTTTTCATTGCCTGAAGGAGCCATTTATATCTATATACAGAGTGGGTCCTCTTCCACACAGTCGTCCATGTTGTTCTCCAGTTCGCCCAGAACAGAGAAACCAAACAGAGGCTCTCGTCAGGACCATTGTGTGTTTGCGTTGGCCACTGTCGTTCTCCTACACACAACTAAGTGGTGAACACAGTGGAGCATTGAGCAGCTTAAGAGCTTGATATTAGGAGAAGGTTAAGACTAAAACATATTTAAAAAGAGAGCATAATACTAACGCTGGATTAATTTCTTGTGTGGACTGAAACTGTGTCTGCTGATAACGATAAACAAAATTATATTATTCATGTGAACAAAAATGGAGGGTACTGTTTTTTGGTTGTTGTTTTTTTGTTAATTAAGGTCAATTTTTGGAAGCTACTTGGATATTTACTGATGGGTCATTAAGTTTTGTCTTTACTAGGTGTGGAAGAATGTCTGTGAATGAAAAGATAATTCATGTTGTTTCTGGTATTTGTATGAATCTTACCTGCAAGGTGAAGGAAAATAAAGTGGCTGCTATCTGTGCTTAAACTCTGCTCTCCTTGTGTCAACATGCTGACTGTGTTGTTGTTTCTCACTGATACAGCCCAGAGTAAACACACATGTGAAATGATGCAACCAAGTGTCCGCGAGTTAGAAATCTGGTAACTTAAGCAAAACCGTGTGTGTGTGTGTGTGTGTGTGTGTNATCATTTCACATAAGTGTGTGTGTGTGTGTGTGTGTGTGTGTGTGTGTGAACTCTTGGTTGGTTTGCCCCCTCTTGCATCTTTACATTGACTCTCTATGTGCACCTCCTGAAAAAGTTGCCTCCTGATTAAGTCTGAACGCTTTCTCACAAACATGGGTTCATGCTTCTGCTCAAGGGTGATAACTTAGGCCTGAGAATAATGGCTGCAGTGACGGCAAGAAAAACAATAATAGTTTATTGTAAAAATGATAAATGTAATTAGAGTAACAGTTTCAGAGCGCACCAGAACAGTGCTCCACCGCTTTATTTCCTCAAATGAGGAAATAGAATATTTGCAGTTTGCATAATCCAGTTGAAATGTTTTTACTTAAGTGCTTAAAAATCTAATCATCCGTAAAGTGTTTGTCGTGCAAGGGACATGATAAAAACAAGCAGAATGCTGAAAGTTGTCATATTGACATTTAAAGGGAAATTTCGGTTTATTTCAACCTGTCTTCTATCGTCCTAAATTTGTTTCAAGTGACTAGTGACATAAAAATAATAGTTAGCATGTTAGCCGTTAGCCTAGATACAGCCGGGGCGCATAGTAGCGTCAGACCTGTTAAAACGTAAGTGAACGGGCAACCTTCAAGTGCAAA
>NC_065526.1:1654584-1669340 GCF_006386435.1 Epinephelus moara | reverse complement strand
ACTTTGCACTTGAAGGTTGCCCGTTCACTTACGTTTTAACAGGTCTGACGCTACTATGCGCCCCGGCTGTATCTAGGCTAACGGCTAACATGCTAACTATTATTTTTATGTCACTAGTCACTTGAAACAAATTTAGGACGATAGGAGACAGGTTGAAATAAACCCAAATTTCCCTTTAAGTTGTGTTAACATTCCACCTTAAACGTTTTCCTCAGTCTGAAGCTCACTAACTGTTAACTAGTAAAGATGAAAAGGCAGAAAAACATATTTTAATTTTTTTCGAACTGCTCAACAGGTCAAAGTTTATGAAGATGCAACGTTAGTTAAACGACGATGTGTGGTGGAAATTTTGTCTTCTTCATGCATACGCTTACATTGTTTCACTCTTCCTATGTGTTTGTAAGTGTGTGACCTTTGCATTCCCCATCTGTCGTTACTTGACATCATCAAGAGATTTACATTCACTGTAATCTCATCTTCAAAGACAGTCCATTGACTGTCTAACAGATACAGCTGATTACCTAACATGTTGCAACAGGTATGTTCCTCTGATATAATCAAGAGAACATAATTAAATCAGGAAAGCCCAAGAAAGCTACAATTGATTTCTCATCATCTTGTCGTCTGAGTGTAAGTATAAAGATGCCCTGTATTCACTGTTCTGGGCACAAACTCTGAGCTCTGAGCTTAACGTTGTGCCTTCTCTACAGAGAATAAACTCTCATGCATGAAGCTATTCAGTCTTGTTTGCTTACTCCCAAGCAAATCAGCTAAAAATTGCCACAACCAATAAAGCCAGGCCCACGCCCACCTCAGACTAGCCAATGTGTTGGCTTCTATTAATGCTAGCTAGCTAACTAGCATTGATGACGATAACACAGGCCTGGTTCCAGAACAAACTGCATCTAAAATTAGTGGGGGTGCACTAGCAGCTACAGTATGGGCCAGAAAAAGCAATGACAAATAGTTAACTGCAGGTGTTATGGGTCCTGAGCGTGGTCCTCTGTGAACAGATTGTGCTGGAACACAGCTGTAAAAAGCTGTTAACGGTCAGGCTACCCGCTGAAAATATAAAGGAACAATGTAGATTGACTGTTTGTTTGTAATTAGGTCATTTTGAAATAAAATCACATCTGATTTATTACTTGCTGCAGAAGTCTTCCCTCCATCTTCCCTCCAATTTTTCAGTTTTATCGTCATACTGTACCCTGTAATAATAGAATAGGTACAGTAGTTAAAAATACCTACTGTATAAGTTCTCTGGAAATTCACGAATTGTTCGCCCCTTACTCCATAACTTAACATCTTGTTCCCCTGTACCTACATACATGTACATACTACACTGGTACACCGTTAGTACAACAGATTACACCCTAACTACCCGATAGTTACGGTCTAAATTGCGGGCTGTAATCTAAAGCGTTCCCATTTCTCCTGATCAGTAGGCTACAGAGCTCTGTTCTTCAGACATGACCTCAGTCAGCTAAATGATCCTGTTTATGTGATCCAGCTAACTTTCTGTGAACACACTGAGGATTTGTTTCTCTTTGCTCAAGTTCCCTTCAATCACACTGCGCTCTTATTTTGAAGGGATAGACAGTTAAAACCATTGTGTGTGTGTGTGTGTGTGTGTGTGTGTGTGTGTGTGTGTGTGTGTGTGTGTGTGTGTGTAAATGACAAATCCACATCACTGTGTCAGTTAATTACCATGTTTACTGGTTCCATTAAGGCTCTTCATGATTGTGTGTGTGCTGTGAAACTCAGTAAAGCTCATCCTCCTCAACACTGTATAAAACTGTAACACACTGAATGCAGCAATGGTTCATCAGTCTCATCGATTTCTTCCATTTAAAAATCAGTTTTTAGAGGTTGAAGGTTCATGATGGGCAGGTGTTGAAGCTCAGTGACGCCTCCCCTTGCAGCCTTTCATGACTTCCTGTACAGTGCGAGGCGGAGCAACACTAGGGGAACTGTTAGTTTCTCATTTCCTCATGTGTGAGTTGATCTCAGAGACAGCAGTGCTGCAATGGAGACAAGTATATCGGTTTCTCTGTGAGGACAAAATCAGCTGATTCCATCAGGTCTTTGTCAACGAATCTCTGGTGAGTACACTGTTCTCCAAAGCTACAGTACACTGACTGAAGACTTGGTCAACCTGAGTTAAAGCCACTATCAGACTTGTTGTGACAGTGACTTCAGTCCCAGCTAGCATTAGCTTGAGCTAACTGACCCACTTTCTTTCTGTTTCTGTTCCTTTGGATTAACAGTCTCAGTTCCTAAAGTTCAGAGTCAATCAAAGGAAGTAGAAAATGCATGTGTGAACACACAATGCTTCTGTAGCAAATAACAGCCTCAGCTTTAGCTCATTGACCCACTTGTTCCAACCTGCTTCCTGTTGTTCTGGTTTACTGCTTGACTTTTTTATACCACATATGTAGTTGTTGACAGTAAAAAACAAACCGGTAACAGAAACTTAAACTAAGTAACTGATAAACTGAAATCTAACAGAAAAATCACCTCTCTGACATTAACCTGACAACAACATACAAAAGAGCTTTGGACCAAAGGACTTTCAGTTTGTTCTGTGTCACCTAACAGTGAAATGACTCTGAGAGGAAACACCCTCCTGTGTGTGATATGAAACTGTTGGACCAGCTGAAGCAGTGTGTTGTATCAGCCACCAGAGGGAAGCATATCACAGGTTTAGATCCTGACTGCAGCCAATCACATGAAGTGTTACTGTGGTGATTTATCAGAGGTTTAAAGGTCAAAGGTTAAATAAAAGTTCAGCAGTCAATATGACCTTTCAGAGGCAGAATGACACCCATGTAGACACAGCAAAACAAATCAAGACACAAGAAACAGCAGTGTTAAAAACACAAGTGAAATCAACCAACTGACAGATTTGACAGTAAGTTTTGGCACTGAAAAAGTTAAAGTAAAACTTGACATTTAATATAGCATTTGTCTATGAGAAATTAAAAACTGACACTGAAAAAATCAAATCTGGCTTTAAAAAAGCATAATTTGACATACAAAAATTAAACTGGGCATGGACAAATTAAAGATTGTCATTAAAAAACAAAATCTGGCATTGAAAAGTAGATTCTGACATTGAAAAAGTAAAACTTGATATTGGAAAATTAAAATTTGACATGGAAAAGAATAATATGACATTGAAGAAATAAAATTTAACATTGAAAAGTGCAACTTGACTTTGGAAAAAGTAAAACTTGACATTGAAAAAGTAAAATTTGACATTAAAAAACAAAAGTTAACATTGAAAATGTAAAATTTGACATTGAAAAACAAAAGTCGTCTTCGAAAAATTAACATTTGACATTTGAAGAGAAAATCTGACATTTAAAATATAAAATTTGGCACTGAACAAGGAAACACTGGCACTGAAAAAACATAACTGAAAATTCAAACACATGCAATTAAATTATTTTATTTTATTTTGATTTTTGTTTTGCATTCAAATGTTTTCACTTTTGCTCTTTATTTCTCTTTTTCTGTCTTTTTTTCACGACAAAATGGTGACAGAAAATGAAAAAAAAAAGGTAGCATCATTAAAAAACTGATGCTGAAAAAAAGTGATATAAAGAGAAATTGAGAAGAATGTCATTGAAAAACACCAAATGCCAAAAATATTTAAAGAAATAATTTTAATACCTTTGTTTTATTTGTCAGGGGATTATTGTCAGGGCCAGTGTGTTCTATGGATGTATGTCTGTATGGACATATGTGTATAAGTATATGGTTGTTTTAAATGGAAGTCTGTAAAATGATGTGAGTGTCATTGAG
The DNA here is from genome assembly GCF_006386435.1 of Epinephelus moara. NCBI lineage: Eukaryota > Metazoa > Chordata > Actinopteri > Perciformes > Serranidae > Epinephelus > Epinephelus moara. The sequence continues at coordinate 1,665,533 of NC_065526.1, read as the reverse complement.
TGAAANTGTGTTCTATGGATGTATGTCTGTATGGACATATGTGTATAAGTATATGGTTGTTTTAAATGGAAGTCTGTAAAATGATGTGAGTGTCATTGAGTGAAAAAGGTCAAATTAAAGTGAAAATGTGAGGGTGGTTGGACGTATTACCAAATGTTCTTTAAACATCTCGCAGACAAACAGAGGAGGAGTCAGAGAAGTGTCCAGTTCAGACTGAGCGATGGACTCTGAGGCCAGCGGGACGATGGAGGTGGCGGCGCTCGGTCGGCCTTTCAGCCTCGGGATGTTGTACGACTGCCGCAAAGACTCACTCGTCCCTGGTGAGGATTCACATGTAAAGATGCTTAATGCAGTCGGGCGCCTAACTGTACAGGAAACAAGAGCTTGATAATTGCAGAGCGAAGTTACACGTCTTCCCTTCTTTGTTCTCAAACGTTTCTGCTTCAATATCCTGTTTCTGGCAGCAGAAGGCGTCAAAATAAAAGTCCCATTCGATCACAAGGAAAAAGGGACCGCCAAAATAAAGTCTAACAGGAAGTCATTTTAACCTCAGCTTCAAACTGATTGACAGGCCTTAATTTACCTTTTGAAGTCATTTACAGTTTGTGTCATACAAACACAGCTGTTCCTCAAACAAACTGATGAGGTGATCCTCTCTTTACTCTGTCCAAAAGTGCCATTTCAACCTGGACTGGGCTGGATCAAACTACAGGGCCAGTTCTGGACACAAAACTCATGGCAAAAGTCTATGACCGACTCTGCTTCCTGTTTCAAATTAAAAGCCCTCTAGTTTTTCATACCCAGTCCAGCTACATACTACTCATCAGCAGCCTCCATTGCTGGGTAGGGCTGCAACGATGAGTCGAACCAGTTGAAGAAATAATCGACAGATTAGTCGATAATGAAAATAATGGTTAGTTGCAGCCCCATTGCTGGGTTAGTTTAGTGGGAGGAGACCGTGGAAATTAGAGGAAGATTTCTCATTAAACTTAGTGCTGGTTGGTGGACCGGATACACGCTGAATTTAACACTGACTCATGTTCACTCCACAACTCCACCAGTTTGTTCTCCTTTTCCACAGTCCAAGAGAACCCAGACTTGTTTATGTTCCATCACCTCCCTGGAGTCCCCTCCATTTTTATGGTGTACCCAGTTTGCTGCTTCCTGTTTGGTGCAGCAGAGAGCGCAGTAATTGGTTGTTACACTAACATTTTCGTCATGTCTCATCTCATCAACAAAATGAAACATAGACTTTGTCTTAGTTTTTATTATCATGACGTATTTTTTGCTTGTCATTGTCTCGTTTTCGTGACGGAAAAAAGGTTGTTGATGAAAAGTTGTCGTCAGTGAAATTAACACTGGGTTGTTGACAGTGTTCGTGTCATTGAACTTCACTATTTCCATGAGCCAAGATTAAAAACTTACAATAATATTAAACATGTTTAATTTTGATGGAATGTCAAGGCCAGAAAAAGATTTGACTTCAGACAGCTCGTACTGAGTTTTATCACCACCTTACACCAAACGATCAAGGTCACGAACACGCACGCCAACTGAGGAAAAACTCATGATTTTATTCCATCACTGGAAATTGGTCTGACAGAGTAAAGTCCTGGAAAAATTGCTTGGTGTAAGGCTGGCATTATCTGTGTTGTAGGATGTAGTAACAAATTCTCCTGTCAGGCTGGTTCTGGAAGCTGAACTTGATTTTTGCTTCTTCCTTTTTAGGAATGACATTGTGGGACCGAGATGACCTGAGAAATCATATTGGAGAAAGACCACAGAGCTATAATGATTTTGAGATAGTTGCATCTGAATCAATTGCAGATAAATCATCAGCACTAAATGTTGAAGCATCTCTGAAGGCAAGTTTCTTAAGTGGACTGGTGGAGGTTGGAGGATCGGCCAAATACCTGAGCGATAGTAAGACTTCCAAAAATCAGGCCAGAGTAACACTGATGTACAAAGCTACCACAAAGGTTCAGGAACTGTCCATGAATCATCTTGGAAGAGACAATGTGAAGCATCCATATGTCTTTGATAAAGGATTAGCAACACATGTAGTCACAGCTATCCTTTATGGGGCACAAGCCTTCTTTGTCTTTGACCGTGAAGTGTCCGAAAAGGAAGATCATCAAGACATTGAGGGCAACTTGAAGGTGATGATCAAGAAGATTCCCAAAATTGCAATAGAGGGTGAAGGTTCACTGAAAATGAAAGACAAGGACAGAGAAAATGTTGAGAAATTCTCCTGCAGATTCTTTGGAGACTTTTCCCTTCAGAAGCCTCCTACATCCTTTCAGGATGCGGTAGAGGTCTACCAAAGTCTGCCAAAATTGTTGGGAGCCAACGGAGAAAATGCCGTACCAGTGAAGGTCTGGCTGTTGCCACTGACGAGTTTAGATTCTTCTGCTGCAAAACTCGTGCGTCAGATAAGTATAAGATTAGTTCATGAATCACAGAGTGTCCTGGAGGACTTCAGTGAGCTGGAAATGAGGTGCAGTGATGCACTGAGAACCACCACTGCACAGCAGTTCTCACAGATCAGCAAGAAGATTAAAACTTTTAAAGAAATGTGCTCAGAGTTCAAGCTGGAATTCCAACGAACCTTGGCAAAGAAACTTCCATCAATCCGAGGAGGAGGAGAAGAGGAGGCTGAGCTCGCAGAGATCCTGAAGAAGAGACATTCTTCTCCTTTCAACAGCAAAGAACTGAACGAGTGGATGGACTGTAAAGAGAGAGAAATCTGCATCTTAAAGTCTTTCACCAACATGATGAAAAACACCAAGATCGTTCCATCTCAAAATCACCTCTACAACGAAATTCACAGTGCAGAGCATGCAGTGTGTTTTGTTTTCACCTCACTGGGAAGTGCCGAACCCTTCCTCTCAGCTTTATCAAACTACTTAACAGAAACACCCAAACCAGACGAACCTCGAGATCCACATACTGATGATGTAGAGAAGGAACTATGGTACCTTTCAAACAAAGTACCAGATGCAATGAGTCACAAAGCAAAGCTCTTCAGTGACTTTGCAGAGGCCAACAAGGAGAACAAGAACATTAAGTTCTTGACAGTTGGTTCAACAAATGAGACACAGAAAGGTTCAAGCATCTACCTTTATGAAGACGGCTTTTCAGTCAGTGAGAACTTTGAGCCGCCTTCAAAGCCTGAAACAGTGACAGTCACTGAAACAAACCACAAGAGTGTGACACTGAAGATTTCTCCACCAAAGTTTGGAGCAGAGAACATCACCTCCTACTCTGTTGAGTACTGTGTCAGTGGAGACGATGGATGGAAACAGAAGACAGCATCAGAAGCTGAAGAAGTCACAGTGAGTGATCTGAGTCCTAACACAGAGTACATGTTCAGGTGCAGAGCAGTGACCTCAGCAGGTGTTGGACCAGCCAATGAAGTCAGTGGTTCCATTAAAACCTTACCCTGCAGCCCTCCTGGAAAACCTCAAGTTGAACAATACTCAAGTGAGATATCAGTCAGCTGGGAGAAACCTGCTGAGCTTGGACAGAATGTCCACATTTTGAGCTACATCGTGGAGTACGCCAAAAAAGACAACAGTCTGAAAGAGGAAGATCTCCAATGGAGCCAAAAGATGGCAGGAGCTGAGAGGGTGATCATTTCAGGTCTTCAGCCAGAGACAGAATATGTTGTCAGGGTCAGATGTGATTGCGGTATTGCTGGCAGAAGCAAAGAAAGCATCACTGTTACTGTCTGTACAACAGAAGCTACACCCCTCACAGACTTCCTCAAAAGTACAAGTGTTAAGATAAGTTCTGAATCTCCCTCAGTTTACAAACTGCCTCTGGATGAAGGAGATATGGACATAGATGGATGCAGAAGATTCACTTTTGGCAAAGAAAGCACGAGGCAAAATCGCACTGTTTTACTTTTTGGAGAGACCGGATCAGGAAAGTCCACTCTGATCAATGCAATGATCAACTACATTGTTGGTGTAGACTGGGAGGACAATTTCAGATTCAAACTGATTGATGAGGATCAGTCGAGATCACAAGCTGAAAGCCAGACCTCTGAAGTCACTGTGTACAAAATCAACCACCAGGAGGGGTTTAAAATAGAGCACTCACTGACCATTGTTGACACTGCAGGGTTTGGAGGTACAAGAAACATAGAAAGAGAGAAGGAGATGATTAAACATCTGCGTCATCTCTTCTTTGTCAAGCTTGGTGTCAGTGAAGTTGATGCTGTGTGTTTAGTAGCTCAGGCTGCTTTCACACGACTCACACCATCACTGAGATATGTGTTTGATTCTGTGCTCTCAATCTCTGGCACAGATGTAGCAGGAAACATCAGAGTTCTGGTGACATCCGCAGACAGCCAGCAACCACCTGTCCTAGAGGCAATCAATGCTTCAGGCATCCCATGTCCTAAAACAACAGACGGTCTGCCAGTTCACTTCAAGTTCAATAATTCAGCGTTGTTTACTCGTAACAAATCATCTGTAGCAGACAACATGAGAGGAGATGATGAAGATGTAGGCATAAATCAGATGTTCTGGAACATCGGGACAAAAAGCATGAGGAGGTTCTTTGTTGCTTTGAATGTCATAGAAACCAAAAGGTTGGACACACGTCAAGTCATCCGTTTGACTAAGCTTTTGCAGGAGATAGGTAATCAACTTGATAGTGATTTAAAAAGTTACTGAACAGTGGATTTTAATCAGAACACAAGAGTGTAAGATGGTTAAAGAAAACAAACACTAGTTGAAACATCAGCACTTGAAACCCTCAGAGACACCTGTTGACTGATTGAGAAACATCTTTGAAAGCTTCCTTCACCTCAGTATAACTTGTTTTATGTTTGTATTCTTCATATAAATATATGTGGTCAGTACATCTGGTGTATGAAATGTCTGTGTCGTCACAGCCCTGCTGCATCTTTATAAACACATCTGTCGCTCGCATCCAGACGCTGTCTCAGCGTCGGGCGATAGACTTAAACTACCAAGTACGTTATCGATGTGTCGTTGATTCACCTCACACACAAACAAGAGGCTCTGACTCACACACACAAACACACACAGTGCAAAATTCTATCGCACATGTGCTACTGCTGTAATTTCTTTCACTGCACAGACAGTTTTCCTGTAGCCAATGTGACATATATGTCTCACTGTACATCCGCTTACTGCTGATTTTAACATTTGAATCTACTGTTAAGTTTCTTTTCTTGAAGATTTAAAAGCATGAAGACAATCTGAATCATTGTAATTCCTCCTGATACTGATGTGTACTGACTCACATGTTACTGTCCTGTTGGGTGATACGATGGAGAAATCATTCAATCACTAAATGATGAACAACAAATAAATGTTATTCTGACTCAAGTGTTGTCTGTTGTCCTCTGATGTGTCAGTGTGGCCTTCTTTACCTTCTGCAGCTCCGTTTTCTCTTCCAGGACCTTTCAGGTCACTATTTGAATTTGTTTGAGGCTCAAACACCAAAAATTTGCCAATATTTTGTTTTTAAAAGCAAAGATTGGAGAAGTGTCAAATATAAATTTGTGCATCAGAATTAAGTTTCCTCTTCTCTTCTGTCACATTAATCATGTGATGACCCCCTTTTTTTTTTGGTGACCCTTTGGAGGGGCCCGATCTTGAGGTTGGGGGCCACTGGACTACACCTGCTAACTGTACATATAAAGTAGCTCAGACTGGCTCCACCTGCAGCAGCTACAACAGTAACATGCTGCTCTGACACTGATGCTGCAGTGTTAATAATCTAATATATAACAATATATATCACAGACAGATTTCTGTGGGTGGAGTAGTTTCACTTGTAGTGGAGTATTTTTACATTGTTGTATTGGTACTCCTTCATCCTCCACCTTCCTGTTAGAAAAGCATTTACACCTGCAGTGTTTGTGGGTCAAATTTGACCTCTGTTTGAATTCATCACCACTGTGGTCCAGGACAGATCACAAATATAAAAGTGACCAAAATATAAGACATATATGGAGAGAATAAAAGTGTTGGTTATGCTGCCACCATGTGGTCAGTTGTCTCTGTGACCTCAGTTTCATGTAGCGCCATCATCAGGTCAACATTTTACTGTGTGCACAGTCCATGAAAACTGTTGAGTTTAGGTCCCAAATATTTACAGGGGAAAATGAGGCAGTATAATTCTGTTAATATTGTTTTTAATGGCTGAAGACACTAATGTAAGTGCACTCATGAGCCTGAAGTAAAATATTAAATTAAATAACTTAAATTTTTAGATTTTTAACTGTTATTAACTCAACTCTTTGTTTTTAGCATCAATGCTTCCTTTTTTTTTCATTTTAGGTTGAAATAGTATACTTTATGTGTGTCCTTAAGTTTCATGTTTCACCCCGTCACACCAAAATATTTCTGCACCAAAATACTGTACTGTTCCTTTAAGTGACATCACTAACAGGAAATGACACCACGTAAGAGTTTAAAGGAGACAAATTGAAAACGCTGATGAGTTTTGAATTTTCTTAAAGAACATTTTTGCTACATTTTTATTTCCAAGCCTTTTCTGTCAAACATAACATATCAACACTCTGACGCCAAAAATATGAGCAAAACATTTTTAAATGAAATTTTAAAAATGTGTTTGTATTAAACGTGACCTCTTTTATTAATGTTCAGTGTGGTGTTAGCTTTGACCACAGAGATAGATTCAGCCTTTTCACTGAAAACACATCATTCATTCTGTAAAATACAAAATTCTACATTTGGTTGTGACCGAAAATCTTCTGAACAGTTTCTATGGAAAGACCTGCTAACATGCTAACATGCTAAAGTTAAAGGGAACATGGTAAACATTACCATGTTAGCATGCTTACATGCTAAAGTAAGACTGTAAACATAGTAAACATTATACCAGCTATCCATTAGCATGTTAGCACTGTCAATGTGAGCATGTTAGCATGCTAACATTAGCTCAGAGTGTGCAGCCTCACAGAGCTGTTAGCATGGCTGCAGACACTCTGTCTTGTTTTCCCCTCCTGCACATTTCAAACGTCAGTCTGCAGGTCACACCGTTTCTGAGAAATCAGCCTGCTTCTCTTCTGCACCTCCTCCTGTCAGTGAGCAGAGAGCAGGTGGAGTTTGTCCCTCACAGATGATATAAAGGCAGAGACAGAACAGCCTCAGAGGATCGCACACCTTTCTACTGTAAGTACACCTGTTGTGGTTTTATTTCTCCTGATCAGTAGGCTACAGAGGTCTGTTCTTCAGACATGACCTCAGTCAGCTAAATGATCCTGTTCATGTGATCCAGCTAACCTTCTGTGAACACACTGAGGATTTGTTTCTCTTTGCTGAAGTTCCCTTCAATCACACTGCGCTCTTATTTTGAAGGGATAGACAGTTAAAACCATGGTGAGCACGTATGGTTGGATGTGTGTGTGTTTCAGTGTGTAAATGACAAATCCACATCACTATGTCAGTCAATTACCATGTTTACTGGTTCCATTAAGGCTCTTCATGATTGTGTGTGTGCTGTGAGGTGGCAGAGCAAAGTGAGGTCACACCAAAGCTTAAACGTGTTGAACTTTGATCCGAGCTGCGCTCATATTTTGGGTGCGGCCAGCCGTTGGTGACTGCTCGAACTGAGAGATGGATGAAAAAACAGAATTTACAGTTCATACAGAACACTGAGAGTTAGTAATACAGCAGGGATGAAATGAAGGCATGAACAACTTTCTCCAAAATCAGTTGAGCAGCTCTTCAGTAGTGTGCAGCAGACGTTCAACAAATCAAAGCAAATACCAACAGAGTAAAAAAAAAATCTGTCTTTTCCTTGTTAAGCTGGAAAAAGTTAGAAAGACAATACTTAATATCATCAACTTACTAAGAATCCACTCACTGTAGTTGACAGGGAGATATAACTGTGTATCATCTGCATAAAATAAAGCAAAATTCTACCCATTTCTACTAATGATGTGACCAAGAGGAAGCCTGAATATCAGACAGAAGATATCAGTGCCTGTATCAGAAGTATGACCTTCCAACCCTCTTATTTCTGTTCCTACAGACAGTGTTCTTTATCTAGTTACTTATTAAAGGTAATTACACTACTTGGCCCAAGAGCACAGGATGAAGGAAGAACATTCTGACAAGTAGCTCCTCACCTTGTGCAACGATACCGTCATGCGTGACAAATGGCCCAGTCATAGCGTGGCACACCTCTGCCACATGCAACAGGTTCAGTCACCGTAAAGGTAAACACACCCCAGAAGCTGCGTTGTATTTAATATAGAAGTCTTAATTTGTTGCAAAAATAGTTCCACAAATATAATCAGCTTCACGCCGACAGTCCCACGCAACAAACCGTCTGTGGCTCAGAGGGTAGAGTGGAACAGTTAACAAATGGTTAAGTTAATCACACATTCACTCCGCTCGGCGCTCTGCTGCTCCGTCTCCACAGACAGAGTGTCCAGAGTGCGCTCTGCCACTCTGAGAGTGCGCTGCTCTGGATAACCCAACGCTACATTCACACAGCGCTCCCAATTTATCAACGCTCCAGTTTGTGTCAGAGTGCGCTCCCACACAATGAGTGTTTCTGAACGCACCACTCACATCATCTTCCTTTACTGTTGATAACAAGACAACACAACTTTGCAGCCAAAAAAATAAAGATCTTAATGTTGACTAACATAAAAGGGTTTATTGTATTTATGGAAGTTTACACTCCAGCATCCCCAGCCAACGCTACCTGGACAAACGTAACATTATGTGCCAAACACATCGGTTGGCCCACATGCTAACAGCCTGTTCTCTTTGTGTCTTTGTCAGTCAGTAGAGTCTCCGTCCTGCTGCTGTTATAACTCAACTGGTGTGAGTCAGTCTTCATTGTTGGGACTTGGGCCTCCAGACACAAAATGTACTGAAGCCAAACGTGTCAAACAGGTGAGCTTTCTGGTTTAAAGGGAAATAATCTCATTAATCAAGATTAATTACAAACATTTGTTGCTGCTGGTGATTATGTGAACAAAGCCTGCTCCTTTGCAGGTTTGGCCTGCAGCGCTCACAGCCGTTGCACCTGAACTCAGTGTGAAGTCAATTTGTCTCTGTGAGACTAAAACAATCAGATTAACTCTGGTTAGCTAAAGGTAGCTTGCTAACACACTAATCCTATGAGAGTAAATTATTTTGATGCAACTTATAGATGTTAGAACTGAAATATTGACAGCACAGTTTTTATTTCTAACTACTTAATTCCTGAGGGCGCTACTGTAGAAATGATTATGGGTTAAAACGTCATGTGAGATAGCACAAGTACTTTGTCACATTGACTGACTATGGTTAGTCTCAGGAATAAAAACTAACAGAGTTGCAACAGCGGAGAAGTATTAAATCAGAATTTGTGGAAGTGATTGACACCTACACTGACAGGTCTGTCACTCAGCATCAGTACAGGATATTTGTCCTTCCCTGCCTGACTGCATTTTCAACCTATCATAGAAAATTGCGTGCTATAAATCATAGGCGTAGTTTTAGGTATGGACACTATGGACATGTCCATAACACTATGGACATGTCCATACCAAAGCCACGGAAACACGAATTGTCCCTACCAAAAATAATGCTGAGTGAAAACTGTAGCCTACTTCACAAAATCACCGTTTTAGAATTACCATTCACAACTTGCAAAACCTTATCTGGCCTGGTTGACAGCTGCGTTCAGCAAGCTATCCAATCAACAGCCTACTTTCCCTCCCTCCCTCGCTTGGCATCAATACTCGACCAGCGTGCCTGTCAGTGTCTCGAGACGAGAGCTCCACAGCTCAGAGGGTTATTGAAAGTTATTGAAAATAGGGAATAAAATGTTGAACGACAATTATTTTTCTGTACAGAGTTGTATCAATGCTAATAGTTTAGTTTGCGTCCTAAATGCCTATGTAAACTGTAACGTTGCTAGCCGGTGGTGCAGCTAGCAGAGAGCTAGCACTAGCTGGCTAGCTATTAGCTAATAGGTCTCATAATATTTGCTGAGGCAGAGATAAGGTGCTGTCATGTTGTCATAACAGTTGCCTTTAGCTAGTAATAAATCAGTTTTGGTTTGTAACGTTAGAAATAACTGTTTCACACTCCTAGGTAAGGTTTAAGCAATGACTAGGTTCACTCGCCCACTGAATTGCGTCTGGTAGACGTCTGGTTTGTTTATGCAATTGATGTCTGTGACTGCAGAATAACTAGTCCAACATAATTATGTTCATATTACATAGGCTACACAGAAAAGAGTGTTTCTGTCTGCAAGTAGTTTGATTTTGTCAATCATTTCCCTTTTATGATGAGTGGAGGGGTCTGAGGGACCAGAGAATAGTGGGCTGCTTGTTAGGCTACTCTATGCATCTGTTTTATTGTTTTATGAAAATTCTGAAACTAATCTGTAAACTACAAAAATCTGAGAATTAATAGATATGATTGTGGAGTAATGGTGGTGTAATGTGTGGATAATATAATAAAGCATAGAGCCGCCTACAGCTGTTATACTGTTATATATCATCTATAGGCCAAATGCATCAGTTCAGGAAGCTGATTGAAGAAACAGTCATCAAGATCATGATCTGTAGCTCAAAACAGTATGCACGCAAATTAGTGCTGAAAATCTTTTCTGCTAGTGCCCTGCGGGCGCTCGCATGGTCCCTACCTGAGCTCAAATCAAACCTACGCCCCTGGACAGTGACTTCAGTCCCAGCTAGCATTAGCTTGAGCTAACTGACCCACTTTCTTTCTGTTTCTGTTCCTTTGGATTAACAGTCTCAGTTCCTAAAGTTCAGAGTCAATCAAAGGAAGTAGAAAATGCATGTGTGAACACACAATGCTTCTGTAGCAAATAACAGCCTCAGCTTTAGCTCATTGACCCACTTGTTCCAACCTGCTTCCTGTTGTTCTGGTTTACTGCTTGACTTTTTTATACCACATATGTAGTTGTTGACA
>NC_065526.1:1631570-1650706 GCF_006386435.1 Epinephelus moara | reverse complement strand
GCTTCAGTTCGGCGTCTGGTCTACACGCGAGCCGTGAGCGCTTCTGTCAAGCTGGATAGAGCGGATCGTACCAAACAGGAAGTCGGACACAGAAAAGACGAGAGAATCCGGCCAATTTTCAAAATAAAATAACAACAGCATGCACTGAGGAACGTGAGAGAATACCATGTTTATAATTTAAAATAACACAACAGTGCATAATCGAACACATTTCTCAATACCATAATCACTTCATTACAATTTTAATTTGTGTCACCGAGCCTACAGACTACATAAATAAAATGGTCAGAACAATATGCCCTGTTCATTCAGTGTTAATCCAACACTCTCAATACATGAAAATGCAATGACAAATTGTCATTAACTTATTACGTTATAAAAAACGATTAAAATATGGACTTACCCATGTTTAAAGTGACCTGTTGAAGTGAAAAAACGAGTACTGACGGGAACAGACGAGTGGAGTCGATGTTTAACCGGCGCGGAGAGCGCAGGAGAAATGCGCTGCCTGTGTGGACAGTCAAGCGCCTGCGGCACTAACGCATCTAGTGTGTCCAGGCCGTTATGTCAACAACGCTACATGAAGCAGATGAATGACTTTTTCTCTGCAGTGTGAAAACGGCAGCCACTTAAACCACTGTGCACTCCGCCGCCAAGTGGCCAGGGGTGGTAATTGCAACCGGTCAAATGACCGACGGCCTTCAGATATTCCGGTCATTGTTGTAAAAAAACGGTCAATGACCGAGAATATCCGGTTAACGCGACCCCTGGTGGACACTCTACTAAATAAATGAGTAAAGAGACCGAGCAACAATTATCAGATTTATCTGAAGAAAAAACAAATAGTAATGCAAATAATTATAGCAGAATGCACAGTACCAGTACCAACAGCTCACAGTAAATGATACCAATATGTACAGTACCAGTACAAACAGCTCACAGTAAATGATACCAATATGTACAGTACCAGTACAAACAGCTCACAGTAAATGATACCAATATGTACAGTACCAGTACAAACAGCTCACAGTAAATGATACCAATATGTACAGTACCAGTACAAACAGCTCACAGTAAATGATACCAATATGTACAGTACCAGTACAAACAACAGTAGACACAGTGGAATTATACCAATATGCACATGTAAACAGTCCCCATTCTAGAATAAACGCTACCGTATGGAAACCATGCGGCCGGTTGGAGCTCAAATTGAATGGGAAACAAAGTCCAGTGTTCACTTAGCTGGGCGTAACTTAGCTGGGCGATGTGCGTGGATAGCTGCCTCCGTGAGAAGAGAACAGAAGGAAGGGAGGGGGGTATCACTGTCCGAGGGCTGCCGTAGAATGGCAACCAGGATGTCAGCCGACCAACACTCGCTACCCGCTCCCTGGTTGCGGCGATTTGCGATGCTGGCCAGCTAGGAATGAACTAGCAGCCAGTACAGTACAGTCCTCTCTGGTCTAGCTAACATTTAGCCGTGTTACTTACTGATCCATTAGAAAGAAAGCTAGCTGGACATGGGTTTTGAAGCCTCTTTGGTCACGGAGCTCCCTCCATCTCTTGAACGCCTGACTGAGGTTTACTCTTGTTTTTCCTCTTCTTTTATCACTCTCCTTTTTGCTCTTCTTTGCCTCCTCACACAGAGGAGCTCCTTTTCTTTTGCTAGGCCGTTTTTCACTTGTCTCCAAACTTTGTCCGTCTGCCATTGTGCTCCTGACTCAACTATCTCATGCCCAACTCCTCAGAAGAACCAGCTCCAGTCCCTGATTGGCTGACCGACCAGTTTCACAACACATGACGCGTTTCCAGCCATAAAGCAGATTTTTTATGCAAAAATTCGGCACCGGTGGCAGAAGCTTATTGCAAAGATTGCAAAGCCACTAAGTAACCTATGTAAACGCTGATAGTCTGATTTTACTGTGGACACTACCCTGTGCAACCCACATTATTTTCATAATGATATATTTAGGAAAAGATGCTGTCTGTTGCCTCTTTAAATCTTTTCTTCAAAACACCTTTTCTCCAGAAAACATCGTAAGAGCTACAAAGCACCCACAAATAAATTACATTAGCTCCTACCCATGTGCAAACAAAACCATAATCCATAGATACCGTATCAAATACGTATATGAGTATAAACTACAATATCAACCTTTAAACACACATGAAACAAGAAAGCCAGTATCACAGCAATGTTACCAATATTTGATTAGCCCACAGCTATTTTTAAAATGACTGATGCAACAGCGATACATTTAAATTTAAACATTCGCTTACTGTCGAGTCAATTAAAACACGTCACCACACAAAAATCATGAAGCGTTAAATGACACAGTACCTTGTTCCCATTCCAGCTGGGCGCCTAACTATACAGGGAACAAGAGCTTGATAATTGCAGAGCAAAGTTACACATCTTCCTTTCTTTGTTCTCAAACGTTTCTGCTTCAATATCTTGTTTCTGGCAGCAGAAGGCGTCAAAATAAAAGTCCCATAAGATCAGAAGGAAAAGGGGACCACCAAAATAAAGTCTAACAGGAAGTCATTAAACGACTCACTGACTATTAAAATAATTGGTGACTATTTCAGTAGTCGACTAATCGGTTTGACTCATTTTCATAGAAAAGTACTGTAAAGTACCCAAAATACTCTTATTGCAGCTTCTTACGTTCAAATATTGGCAGCTTTACACACTCTCCCATGATGGTGAACGAAATCCTTTGGCGTGAGTACAAAACAAGACATTAGATGACGTAATTTTGAGGTTTGGAAGAGACAGACCGACATTTTTCAACATTTTAACACATTTTTCGATAAAATGATTAGTCGACTAATCGAAGAAATAATCGACAGATTAGTCGATAATGAAAATAATGGTTAGTTGCAGCCCCTTTGCTGGGTTAGTTTAGTGGGAGGAGACCGTGGAAATTAGAGGAAGATTTCTCTAGTGGGAGGAGACCGTGGAAATTAGAGGAAGATTTCTCATTAAACTTAGTGCTGGTTGGTGGACCAGATACACGCTGAATTTAACACTGACTCATGTTCACTCCACAACTCCACCACTTTGTTCTCCTTTTCCACAGTCCAAGAGAACCCAGACTTGTTTATGTTCCATCACCTCCCTGGAGTCCCCTCCATTTTTATGGTGTACCCAGTTTGCTGCTTCCTGTTTGGTGCAGCAGAGAGCGCAGTAATTGGTTGTTACACTAACATTTTCGTCATGTCTCATCTCATCAACAAAATGAAACATAGACTTTGTCTTAGTTTTTATTATCATGACGTATTTTTTGCTTGTCATTGTCTCGTTTTCGTGACGGAAAAAAGGTTGTTGATGAAAAGTTGTCGTCAGTGAAATTAACACTGGGTTGTTGACAGTGTTCGTGTCATTGAACTTCACTATTTCCATGAGCCAAGATTAAAAACTTACAATAATATTAAACATGTTTAATTTTGATGGAATGTCAAGGCCAGAAAAAGATTTGACTTCAGACAGCTCGTACTGAGTTTTATCACCACCTTACACCAAACGATCAAGGTCACGAACACGCACGCCAACTGAGGAAAAACTCATGATTTTATTCCATCACTGGAAATTGGTCTGACAGAGTAAAGTCCTGGAAAAATTGCTTGGTGTAAGGCTGGCATTATCTGTGTTGTAGGATGTAGTAACAAATTCTCCTGTCAGGCTGGTTCTGGAAGCTGAACTTGATTTTTGCTTCTTCCTTTTTAGGAATGACATTGTGGGACCGAGATGACCTGAGAAATCATATTGGAGAAAGACCACAGAGCTATAATGATTTTGAGATAGTTGCATCTGAATCAATTGCAGATAAATCATCAGCACTAAATGTTGAAGCATCTCTGAAGGCAAGTTTCTTAAGTGGACTGGTGGAGGTTGGAGGATCGGCCAAATACCTGAGCGATAGTAAGACTTCCAAAAATCAGGCCAGAGTAACACTGAAGTACAAAGCTACCACAAAGGTTCAGGAACTGTCCATGAATCATCTTGGAAGAGACAATGTGAAGCATCCATATGTCTTTGATAAAGGATTAGCAACACATGTAGTCACAGCTATCCTTTATGGGGCACAAGCCTTCTTTGTCTTTGACCGTGAAGTGTCCGAAAAGGAAGATCATCAAGACATTGAGGGCAACTTGAAGGTGATGATCAAGAAGATTCCCAAAATTGCAATAGAGGGTGAAGGTTCACTGAAAATGAAAGACAAGGACAGAGAAAATGTTGAGAAATTCTCCTGCAGATTCTTTGGAGACTTTTCCCTTCAGAAGCCTCCTACATCCTTTCAGGATGCGGTAGAGGTCTACCAAAGTCTGCCAAAATTGTTGGGAGCCAACGGAGAAAATGCCGTACCAGTGAAGGTCTGGCTGTTGCCACTGACGAGTTTAGATTCTTCTGCTGCAAAACTCGTGCGTCAGATAAGTATAAGATTAGTTCATGAATCACAGAGTGTCCTGGAGGACTTCAGTGAGCTGGAAATGAGGTGCAGTGATGCACTGAGAACCACCACTGCACAGCAGTTCTCACAGATCAGCAAGAAGATTAAAACTTTTAAAGAAATGTGCTCAGAGTTCAAGCTGGAATTCCAACGAACCTTGGCAAAGAAACTTCCATCAATCCGAGGAGGAGGAGAAGAGGAGGCTGAGCTCGCAGAGATCCTGAAGAAGAGACATTCTTCTCCTTTCAACAGCAAAGAACTGAACGAGTGGATGGACTGTAAAGAGAGAGAAATCTGCATCTTAAAGTCTTTCACCAACATGATGAAAAACACCAAGATCGTTCCATCTCAAAATCACCTCTACAACGAAATTCACAGTGCAGAGCATGCAGTGTGTTTTGTTTTCACCTCACTGGGAAGTGCCGAACCCTTCCTCTCAGCTTTATCAAACTACTTAACAGAAACACCCAAACCAGACGAACCTCGAGATCCACATACTGATGATGTAGAGAAGGAACTATGGTACCTTTCAAACAAAGTACCAGATGCAATGAGTCACAAAGCAAAGCTCTTCAGTGACTTTGCAGAGGCCAACAAGCAGAACAAGAACGTAAAGTTCTTGATAGTTGGTTCAACAAATGAGACACAGAAAGGTTCAAGCATCTACCTTTATAAAGACGGCTTTTCAGTCAGTGAGAACTTTGAGCCGCCTTCAAAGCCTGAAACAGTGACAGTCACTGAAACAAACCACAAGAGTGTGACACTGAAGATTTCTCCACCAAAGTTTGGAGCAGAGAACATCACCTCCTACTCTGTTGAGTACTGTGTCAGTGGAGACGATGGATGGAAACAGAAGACAGCATCAGAAGCTGAAGAAGTCACAGTGAGTGATCTGAGTCCTAACACAGAGTACATGTTCAGGTGCAGAGCAGTGACCTCAGCAGGTGTTGGACCAGCCAATGAAGTCAGTGGTTCCATTAAAACCTTACCCTGCAGCCCTCCTGGAAAACCTCAAGTTGAACCAAACTCAAGTGAGATATCAGTCAGCTGGGAGAAACCTGCTAAGGTTGGACAGAATGTCCACATTTTGAGCTACATCGTGGAGTACGCCAAAAAAGACAACAGCCTGACAGAGGAAGATCTCCAATGGAGCCAAAAGACGGCAGGAGCTGAGAGGGTGATCATTTCAGGTCTTTAGCCAGAGACAGAATATGTTGTCAGGGTCAGATGTGATTGTGGTGAAGCTGGAGGAAGCAAAGAAAGCATCACTGTTACTGTCTGTACATTAACATGTACACTCAAAGAATCCCTCAAACGTACAAGTGAAAGGACAAATTCTGAATCTCCCTCAGTTTACAAACTGCCTCTGGATGAAGAAGAAATGGACATAGATGGATGCAGAACATTCACTTTTGGCAAAGAAAGCACGAGGCAAAATCGCACTGTTTTACTTTTTGGAGACACCAGATCAGGGCAGTCCACTCTGATCAATGCAATGATCAACTACATTGTTGGTGTAGACTGGGAGGATAATTCCAGATTCACACTGATTGATGAGGATCAGTCAACATCACAAGCTGAAAGCCAGACCTCTGAAGTCACTGTGTACAAACTCAACCACCAGGAGGGGTTTAAAATAGAGCACTCACTGACCATTGTTGACGTCCATGAGTTTGACTATGACACAGAACGAATCAAAGAGATAACAGAGCAGCTGCATAATCTCTTATCTGCTGAGCATGGTGTTAGTGAAATAGACGCTTTGTGTTTTGTTTCTCTGAATAATTTTAGCAACCTGACATCATTACAGAAGAAAGGGTTTGCTGCTGTGCTTTCATTCTTTGGCAACGATGTGGCAGAGAACATCCGGGTTCTGATACCACTTTCAAGTGATACAAGTTTCTTTAACTCAGATTGGGACATTCAAAGGGCACTCCAATATTCAGGTTTCAGTTGTCCTGAAATAAAAGATGAGCTGCAAACTCACTTCAGATTCGATAATGCAGTGTGGTTTGCACAGAACCAATCATCTGCAGCAGATAGCATGAGTGGGGATGACAAACGTAAAGATGAAGATAAGAGATTTGATCCAGAGTGTTGGAACGAGGAGATAGAAAGCATGAAGACGTTCTTTGCTGCCTTGAATGTCATGGAAACCAAAAGCTTGAGGATGACAGAAGAGGACCTCAGAGAAAGAAAGCAGCTCCAGAATTCATATGAAAATTTGCAGAAGCAGGTTAAAGTTGGATTCGCCAAGCTGAAGGCGATAGAAGAAACAACTGAAACACTTAAAGAGCATGAGGCACAGATCGACAGACAACTTAACTTTGAGTTTGAAGGCACTGTCATAAAGCCCTTCAAAGAAGATATTTCAGGTTCTGGAAATTACATCACCAACTGTCAGGAATGTCGTTTCACCTGCCACTATCCCTGTTCAAGACCCAATGATGCAGATAAAGAAGAGTGTGCTGCAATGGGACCAGATGGAAACTGTACTGAGTGTCCAGGCAAATGTAACTGGGATGTACATTTTAACCAGAAGTACAGATGGGAGTATAAGGAGGTTACAGAAAAACGAACAGTAAAAGAGCTGAAGAAGAAGTACCTAAAAGCTCCACGGGCGAAGGCACCTGTTCAGGCATTGATTGAACAACTGAGGGCCGAATATGATGATGTGCACACTGAGGTGGTGAAATTTATGGAGGCGTCTGCTCAGTGTCTAAACAGACTTAAAGAGATAGCACTGAAGCCAGATCCTCTCTCCACTTCAGAGTACATTGACATGCTTATTGAGGGAGAGAAATCTGAGGCCAAGCCAGGCTGGAAGCAACGAGTTCAGTGCCTGATAGCCACGAGAGAAAAAGCTGAGTTCATGGCTGAAGTCGACAGAGGAGAGAGACTCCCCCAGAGTCAACCTACTGATTTCAAGCGTTCCAGTACCAGCCATGACAACGAGACGAATACCAAGAGACCAAGACTACAATGATACCGACACTGACGCCAGCAAAAACCAGGACAACACCAACTGATAACAACCAAGAAAAACACAAGATCAACAGTAGTGCTGACCGAGACGAGGCAGAGACAGATACCAACCAACCAAGACAAGAATGAGCACGATTCTAGGCCAAGAAGAAACTGAGCCGTATGCCAACCGAGGCCAAAAGGAGACCAAGACCGATTCTACAACCCCAGTGCCAAAAAAAAGTTGTGACACTGTAAAACGTAACAAAAACAGAATGCAAAGATTTACAAATTCTTTTTTCAGTTGAATACAGTTCAGAGACCAGATATTTAATTTTCATTTGATAAACTTTATTGTTTTTCTGTAAATATATCCTGAATTTAATGTCTGCGTTCTTACGTTCCAAAACAGTTGCTACAGGAGCATGTTTACCTCTGTGTGACATCATCACCTTTTCTTTGACCAACACTCAGCAAGTGTTGGGGAACTGAGGACACTAACTGTTGAAGTTTATCCAACTTCAGTCTCTCAACAGTCCGAGGTCGATGCTTCATCATGTTCCACACGTGTTCAGTGGGAGACAGGTGTGAACTGCTGGCAGGTCAGTCAGGTACCTGCACTCTGTCACTACGAAGACACGCTGTTGTAACACGCACAAAATGTGTTTCATTGTCTCGCTGGAATAAGATGGGACGTCCCTGAAAAAGACGTCGTCTGCATGGCAGCATATGTTGCTCCAAAACCTGTATGTACGTACCTTTCAGCATTCATAGTGCCTTCACAGATGTGAAGTTACCCATGATGCACCTCTCCATCCCATCACAGATGCTGGCTTTGAACTTTGAGCTGGTAACAATCTGGATGGTCCAGGAGGACAGGTGGTCCATGATGGACTGGTCAGACCATTTTGTGTCAGTCCATCTCAGGTGAGCTCGGGCTCAGAGAAGTGGGCGGAGCATGGTAGAGTCTAAACTGTCATTGGTCGATGCAGTGATGTGTTTACTGACAGAGGTTTTCCAAAGTTTTCCTGAGCCCGTGTAGTAATATCCTTTATACCTTTATACAGTCGTGTTGGTTTTTAATGGAGAGCAGTGTGAGGGGTCAAAGTTCACTGACATTAATGTTGGTTTTCAGCCTTACTTCTTACATGCAGAGATTTCTGCAGATTCTCTGAAACTTTCGATGCTATTGTGCATTATAGATGTGAAATTTCTAAAAAGGTTTCTAAGTTTCTAAAACTCGAACTGTCGAAATATTTGCCCACACAGTTTGTCACAAAGCGGGGAACCTTGTGGCATCGTTGCTTGTGAACAAATGAGCCTTTCAAGAATGCCTCTTTCATACCCAATAATGATACTCCAATCTGTTACCAGTTAACCTGTTTACCTGCTGATGTTCCAAACAGGTGTTCACAACTTTCCCAGTCCTCTGTTGCTCCTGTACCAACTTTATTATAACATGTTGCAGCCATCACATTCAGAATGAGTGTGTATTTACAAAGAAATAAAAACAAAACAATGAAGTTCATCAGTTTGAACATTAAATATCTTGTCTGGGGACAATATTCAAATGAATATAGGTCAAAAGGATTTGTAAATCATTGCATTCTGTTTATATACACAGCGTTACAACTTCTGACTTATAACTTTTGAAACCCAGGTTGTAATATGAACAAAGACCGAGGGGCTTATACCGCCACCTGGCACAAGTAAGAACACAGCAAGATCAGTGCCAACCAAGACGAGAACAATATCAGCCAAGACCTGAACAGATACCACACAGACAAACAGGACAGAGAGTTCTGTCTTTAGACAGACTCAGAACTGAGACACCGAGACTTAAATTACTTTGACCAAGAAAAGCTCAATCATATGTGCCTGAGACAAAGAGTGAGACTGCTCTCAGTTTTCTTTTGGACAAACATATTCCTGCAGGATTTACTTCCATGTGCTGTTTACCAAAATGGAAAACACAGATTTACCATGTGGTGATAAATGTTGAAGCGTGACCACATTTTGTGCTGGAACCATTAACTTCCTGACACCAGTAACACCAGTAACACCAGTGACACCGATGTAATAGTTAAAATCTGCAGCTTGATTAACTCCACAAACCTGAGCAATGAAAATGTGATAGTGATTTTTGTTTTCTATTATGACCACATTGCTTTTTTAAAGGTTTAGATATATATAGTGTTCAGGATGTGTTTTTGAACAGGACTATCAGGATCTCAAGTTTTTATGTACTTATTTACTCTTTTTTTTTTTAAAGATATTTCTTCGGGCATTTTTAAACCTTTAATCGATAGGACAGTTGAGCGTGAAGGGGGGAGAGAGAGATGGAGTGACATGCAGCAAAGGGCCACAGCCTGGAGTTGAACCCAGGCCACTGCAGCAACAGCCTTGTACATGGGGCGCCTGCTCTACCCACTAAGCCACCAACGCCCTCATACTTATTTACTCTTTGAGTTTTGAAAAAATAGAATGAATAATGATGATGAAGTTATTATATTGACCTGTATTGAATTCCATGTTGCAGTGATAAGGCGGCTCCTACTGAGTGATGAAGAAAAAATTAAATGATAAATAATGAATAAGGAAAATTTTAAAGTAACGTACATTTTAATCAGAAGTACAAATGAAGGAGCTGAAAGGAAAGTACCTGAAAGCCTCAGAGGCTCAGACACTAATAACTTTGTTGATATTTCACATAAAGGTTTAAATATATTTCAGTTCCATTATATTGTTCTTATATTTTACTCTGTGTTTGATTTTAACATTTTTATCTACTATTTCAACTCCACTGAGAGATGGAGAAATCATTAAATGATAAACAATAAATAAATGTTATTCTGACTCAAGTGTTGTCTGTTGTCCTCTGATGTGTCAGTGTGGCCTTCTTTACCTTCTGCACCTTCGTTTTCTCTTCCAGGACCTTCCAGGTCAGTCGTTACAGAGCGTTGCATGGATGACGTTACAGAAGTTAACTTCTCACCAGTTCACTCGTCCAACATCCAAGGGTATTTTTCAATTGGATTTTGGTTTAGTGCAGAAAATAAACTCTGTGGTGAATTAATGTTTATGACACTTACACGTTTTGTTCAGTAAGATAATCCTCACTAATGGACACCACTTTATGAATATTGAAGCCTTCATGCAACCACCATAAGTAAAAAGCTAACGTAAGACGATAGATGAACTACTTCGTGGTAACATGATTTAACGTCACCACCACAGTGAGGCTGTAAAGTCGTGTTCGCCGTGATGACGTTCTGTCGTCTCATTTAGCCTCTTGTTACACCATCTTAGCACCAGATGAAAAACCTCCTGTTGTGACCTTTGACCTCTGTTTTGGTCATCCGTACCATTTGTTTAATTTTTGTTGATTTGATAGTGTTGAGCACACTTGTGCGGTGGTGTCTGCAGTTACACCTCCAAAACACTAGTCAGCGGCAGAGTTTCTGTGAAGTGCTGTAAAGTTTAGTTGATTCAAAACACATTAAACACACATTAAACATGGCTTTGGTCCCTCGGCGTTTTTGGGGTATTTTTACTGCCTTTACTTTTAAGCTCATATCACAGTCATTATAAAGGCTACATACACATGCTATATCTTGGGGGGTTTTAAGGACAGTCTGGGCTAACCAGATTTGTCATCATTTCATGTCCTTCTATGTGCCTGTATTTTATATTGATTTTCATATCAATGAAAAAACAAATCTGTGTGACTAAATTCTTACATGTTTACATGTATCTCACCATAGCAAGTTGGAAGAAGACATATTCTGCCATATATGAAGAGGGGAGACTCTCTGGAATCTGGCAATATAAGAACCATGATGGTGGGACATTCTGTCACTTCACAGCTGTCCAAAACATGTGGTTTGTGCCAGGCGGACATGATTGCCAGTATTTTTTCATTATTGCAAGAAATTCCATTGACTCATTCACAAGTCAAAAATGTGTTTTATCTGAAAGAAACATGCAATATTTACATCTAAGATCATAGAAAAATAGTAATATTATTCCTCACTATATGAAGTGACTGATAACAAGATCTGTATAATGGATTGTAAAGAAATTCGTCAGGTTTTTATTTGGTAGTCTGGATTTATAGCATGATGGGATGACAGTACAATGATGTGTGGTATCACTGGAAAGCTCTGCTCCTGCGCTTTCATGTGATATGTGTGACATTTCTGTGCAACCTTGCATTCGCGAGTAATCCATCCAAGAGAGAGCTGTATGAAAGCTTTGTTATACATCATTTTAGTGTAAATTTATTGGGGGGTTTTCGCTGTGAAAACATTGGACTACCGACAAGTGATTGGTCTTGTCAGAAAGCTACGGTTTTGCTGGTTCACATGATATGCGTGGCTTCTTCCTATGACAAACGGTCGCAGAGAAAATCAATAGAGAAGAACAGGTGTGAATTTGGATGCACTATGCGTCGTTTGGGCCCATAGGGTTAAAGCCTTTGGAAACACAGCTTGAAATAGTAAAAATGCATATATTATATCAAAGTCTCATTAATCATCCACAAAAGTCTGAGTGAAAATAACCATTCGTAACTATTAGAAAACCTGGTTTAAAACCAGCTCATTTTGCTGTGTAGACCACTTGCCAGGACAGAGTGGACGTGGCAGATAACGCTCTGATTGACAGCTCCCTTGCTCAGTAATGGCTGCCACAAATTTAATCCAGCCGTACATGTTTGAGCCCTCTAATGATTCAGAGGACGAAGCAGAAGCCCTGCCAGCTGAAAATGATTCCTTTCAGGTGGTCACTGAATGGTCAAAATGTTTTCAAATGTTTCAAACACAAACCAGCTTCACTATAACTCGTAGCATTCACAGACAAACACTTGTCTTTATCTGGACACATTTTCCCCACAAATACAACATGCTAACGTTATTAGCACAAGTCTATGGCATTTTACATTGTATAAATTAGCCTAGCAGCTAGTGGACTTCTCCTCTACTCATATGAAGCCAGGGACAACAGCAACATTTAACAAAGGTAACGTTACACAGTTCAGCTCCATTACAGCTCACAAGGTTCACTGACAAAATAACTGTCTGATACTAAACACGTTTTCCAAACAAATACAACATGCTAACGTTATTAGCACAAGTCTATGGCATTTTACATTGTATAAATTATTTATTGTCTTCACAATTTATTGTTTCTTATCTGTGAAATTAAAGTAAATCAAAGCTTTGTTTCCACTGAGGCAAATGGTTTCAGCTCACAGAGACAGACAGGAGGTCTGCGTCACTGTGACGTGGAGTTACATTTCTGGGGAGGTGCACGTCAGGGTACAGCGTTGGGTAAGTATAAATTCCACCTCAGGTGACTACATCAGTCTCCATTTTAGTTGCTGCATGACTGAAGCCAGTGTGCAGTTCAGGATTTTGAAGTTTGAGAATATACTATGTGCCTGTGAGTATTTCTAGTATGTGAAAGATAACTGGATGATGAATGTGTCCTTTTTGAGTTTTTCCTTCAAAGACTTAAATTATGTTCAGCAGAGCTATTTTTTGCTTATTGATGCTAGGCTGTTAAGCTAGCTTCCTTGCTAATTAAATAATTAAGAAGTGGTTATTGTCGAGGTTCACTTAGAATTGAATCAATATTGCCTACCTGGAAACACTGTATTTAATTTCCTTAATGTTTTTATCATTGTTTTGTTTGACAATGTGGTTAAAACAGAATTACTCCAGTGAACGTATACGTATCTGTAACAAAAAGGAAGCAATAATCATATTTTTATTTGTATATTGTGTTTCAGTTTTATGAAGAAAAGAGAATCAATGAAACAAATGAAGCAGGAAGGACAAGGATCTAAGTAAAGAATCTGAACTCATCCAGGCCTCAAGTCTTTATCGGATCTGTCTAGTTTGGCAATGACTCGTCAGGCGAGGACAGAATAACCTCGACTCACCGATCAATTAACGATGACGGAATAAACGTTGTGTTTGATTTCAGATGACGCTCAGGGAACAAATCCGCAGATTTGAACCCCTTTGTTTCAGACCGTCTCTGCTCTGTGTGACGCAGGTTTAGTGGCATTCAGGTGACAGTGGGATATACGGACGCTGCTCGCCGTCGATCTGCAGGCCAGACTGGAGACAGAGAGACAGAGAGACGGGGCAGGAGAGGAACAACGGCATGATTCTGGGCGACAAAAGCTCCGTTGTTGAAGCTCCGACACGCTGATTCATCGGTGTGACGGCAGGTCAGCTGACAGAGGGAACGCTTATTTAACAACACACACTCGGCCCTAACAGCGTCCTCTGTAACTGTAGAGCCAGCACACACACACACACACACGCACGCACACACATACACACACACACACTCGGTGGAATAGTTTTTGTCAAGACACACTGTTGTACCATTGTGGTTCGGATGAGACAATGCAAAGACTGTGTCCACTGTGTGTGTGTGTGTGTGTGTGTGTACTTGTACATCTATCTTTCTGAGGACCAGTGTTAGACCCTGACAGTGAGGACATTTTTGGAAAGTGAGGACATTTTTGGAAAGTGAGGACATTTTGCTCGATCCTCGCCTTCACACAGACGTTAACAGGCCTGTCTGAGGGTCAGACTTGGTTTTTTCGAGGCCCTCTTTTTGTACTTGTATTTTGGGTTTCTACTAGAACATGTTCGCATCCTTTCATGTTCTAAACACACTTTTTTTTCCTCACACTGTGCTGGCACGCCTGTATTTACCTTCTGTCTGGGACGCTGTGTTTTAGCGCCTGTCTCTTTAAAACACCTCCCTGAAAAAGCCCAGTGGGCTCTCATTGGTCAGTGTTTTCAGGTCTTCCACATCTTGGTGTCTCTGCACCGTCATTGCAGCAGTGGAATGACTTACGCTTGGTCCACACTGGACTTGGCGCAGCGCCGAGTGCCCCGGCCAGCTTGCGATCTGTGTCGATTATTCCGGCGTCTCAATTTTACGTCTGTTTGCCGAACACAATATCTCAATAACGCCTGAATGGAATTTCTTCAGATTTGGCACAAATGTCCACTTGGACTCAAAGATGAATTGACTGGTTTTTGATGATCAAAGGTCAAAGGTCACTCTGAGCATGTCTGTCTCATTTTTGTAAATGTGAGCGAATTTGTTCAAATTTGGCACAAACACTTTCACTTAGACTCAACAATAAACTTATCAGATTTTTGTGGTTAGACGTCAAAGGTCACTGTGACCTTGTGTGTCTCATTCTGGTGAATATGGTTTCTTAAGAACGTCTTGAGGCCTTGAGCGAATTTGCTCAGATTTGGCACAAACAGTCACTTGGATTCAACAATGAACTCATTAGAATTAGGTGGATGAAGGTGAAAGAAGCGGCTGCATGACAATTAAGATAGCGGGATGCTTCCGCGTCTAGCATTGTTATATTTCATCCTGCAGAAATTTGTCCTGTTGTCTTCGCTCATGGACACTTTTTTTGTGCCACCTAGTGGTACTAAAAGCACAATACACCAATCCATGTAAAAACAAAATGGCAGCCATCTTTGCCAAGTCAGTCAGCTCATCCTGACACAAAAGTGGACAAAACCTGATCACATTTTATGGTTGAAACTTCTTTATTTATGCTTAATAATGTTAGTAGTTTGATACGACAACAAATTTGATCAACTTTAGTAACGTTAACAAACCAAGACGCTGTTAATTAGGAAGGACACTGGGACTTTATTATCGTCTCTTTGAGGACATTTTCACAGGACGTGTACAGTTTCTGCTCTTAAGATGCATGCAGTCATTTTCAAAACAAGCTCAAGCTGGTGAAACACTGCGTTCTACGTTTATTTCCTTGTGCAACACAAACATGTGGCTGGATTTAATTTGTTGAACAGGGAGATTTTTTTATGATTGTTTTCACTCTGGTGTTTTTAAATGTGTTAAAATATGAATGTTTTTGTAAAAGTTAAACATGCAAAAAAAAAGGGTAGCAGTTCAGTGTATGAAACCTCTTGTACGCTGTAATTTTGAGAGAAACAGGCAGCGTGAGCCATTTTATTTGCACAAATTTAAAATACATTGTACGATCACTGTGTCACTTTATTATTTTATTGTACAATCTGCTTCTTCAGACTAAGTCAGAGAGCTGCGGAGGATTTTCCATGAGATAGAGCATGAGCAGGTCGTCCACATGAGGTCACTTAACACCGCTGTCCTTTGCTAGTTAATCCAGACTTACGAAGGGTTTTCCATGAGGTGAATAAACCTGGCTGTTACCACCATCTACCAGCTCCGAGTGGTTCATTAGAGCAGAAGACGTCACACACAGGTCACATATGTGTGGCCTCGATTGTGTAGACAGTAGCCATATAACCAGGCTTGGTAAGGTTGATGTGTATGTTCGTAACAAACGACGGCTGCTGTCAGTTTTTGTCTTCTTCCACCGCAACCCAAACTGCTACACTCCAGTGGCATGTTTCCTAAAATTCCTTCAGTTTCTGCCCACGTTTGGCAGTTCCTGCAGGTGTTAAATCTAAGCCCTGAGTGAGCGCACCACAACACCTCGACGTAAACACAAGCGAGCCTTCAGACCTGCAGCAGCTGCAGCTCAGAGCACTGCGTGTCAAACGTGTGGAGAGCAGGATTTATCCGTCCATCTGCATCAGAACCTGCAGTGTGTGAACGCTGCTGTCTGACGCTGTAATGTGATTACTGCACATGTCATGTCAGTTTTCATCCCGATCTGGACAACATGCTCATAATTAATCTTGGCATAAATCTGGACTTTGGCAGCCTGAGCCTGTGACACATGTTGCAACACACACACACACACACACACACACACACACACACACACACACACCACAGCACACAGCTCAGACACTTGTCATAAGCAGTAATGCGACCAGTCTGGCTCTTACTTACATCACACAACATCACATTTACTGAAACATAAAAACTTGTCAGCACAGAAATAAAATACACAATAAAATAGAATACACCATAGAAGTGAAATACAATATATACAGTGCTGTGTACAAGTTTCAGGCAGGTGTGAAGAAATGCTGTAAAGTATTGTTTATTTTTATCAATGACAAAATGCAAAGTGAGCGAACAGAAGAGAAATCTAAATCAAATCAATATTTGCCTTCAACACAGCATCAGTTCTTCCAGGTACACCTGCACACAGTTTTTGGAGGAGCTCTGCAGGTAGGTTGTTCCAAACGTCTTGGAGAACTAACCACAGATCTTCTGTGGATGTCGGCTGCCTCAGATCCGTCTGTCTCTTCATGTAATCCCAGACAGACCAGATGATGTTGAGCTCAGGGACACTCCTTGTTGCTCTTGACGCTGAAGATAGTTCCTGATGACGCTGGCTGTATGTTCGGGGTCATTGTCCTGCTGCAGAATGAATTTGGGGCCAATCAGACGCCTCCCTGATGGTACTGCATGATGGAGAAGTATCTGCCTGTATCTCTCAGCATTGAGGACACCATTAATCCTGACCAAACCCCCAAATCCATCTGCAGAAGTGCAGCCCCAAACCTGCAAATGAACCTCCACCGTGCGTCACTGTCGCCTGCAGCGCTCTCCAGCCCTTCAGCTAACACACCGCCAAATATTGCACATTTTGACTCATCAGTCCAGAGCACCTGCTGCCATCTCTCTGCACCCCACTTCCTGTGTTTTCCTGCAGAGTCGAGTCGCTCAGCCTTGTTTCCATGTCGGAGGTTTGGCTTTTTGGCCGCAGTTCTTCCATGAAGACAGTCGATGGGTGTACCTGGGTCCCACTGGTTTCTGCAGGACATCTTCTGATTTCAAAGGCAAGAAGCATCATGTGTCTCTCACCTGCTGCACTAAGTTAACAGATCGGGTGATTAAAACAGATTTTTTTTTTTTTTTAAAAACACTGAATGTTTCATGTTAACAAAAAAGAAAAAGAAATCAGCGCTTTCCAACACTCTCTTTACAGAGGGGCGAAAACTAACCATCTTGTAAGGAGCTAGCTTAGCGTAGCATCCTCCCAATGTGTCTCACTGCAGCAGTGTTCTGGTTTTGGGGGGGTGAGGGGCAGACAGCATGTTTCCTGTCCCGTCCCGTCAGCTGCCTTGTTGAGAACATTATATTAAACATTGTTTAAGATGTAGATTTTATTTTCCAGATGTGACAGGATAGCTCAACGAATTGTTTGGTTTGTAACGAAGTCCTTGCACCAAACGGTTCGATACAAATACGTGTGTTGTTACCAACCGAGTAGTTCCCTGGCGGGCTAAAAGCACTTTCCCTCAACTGAATAGAGCAATTTTCTCCTATAGATGCCGTGGTGACATAATGAGATGTTTTTTTTGTAAACAGGAGCCTCTGAATGAAACACGTCATGTTGGATGCAATAAAAAAATTAACAAGAGACACTTTATAGTTTTTTGTCGACATTTATGTAGAATCACAAATTACTTACAATCATAAATCACCTAAATCAGAGCACTGATTAAAAAGAGTTTCCTGCTGCATGACTAATGAGATTTTGGTTGCTTAGAGAAGGGTCAGAGGTCAGGCAGTGAACCCCCCGCTGCTGCACAAATCCATCCTTTGGTCACGATGAAGATGAAACGTCCTCCTCCTCCTCCTCTTCCTTCTCTTCCTCCCTGTGTGTAACATCCCCTCTTTGTCTCTCTTTGTCTCTCATGTCGTCTCTCTCATGTGCTGATGCAAACCACTCGAAGCTCTGGCCCAGATTAAAGAGAGCAGTTCCGGTGAAAGGAGGAGGCCTTTATTTTTAGACGGTCATGTTTAATGAATGGCCTTGCCTTGAGTCTCAGGCTCGTCGTATTAAAGAAGAGAAGAAGAGATCTGCTCTGCTCTCACGCCATCGGTTACCTCCTGAGAGCCAGACGGGATCGAAATTTGGTTAAAATGTGACGGGACGGAGAGGTGTCCTGGATCAAAAGGTGCTGCCAGTGACAGCTGGTCAAAATATTCCCCATTAGATGAGAGAAATATGTTTTTATATTTCATTCACAGCATGTTGCTGAAACGGGAAGAGCAGGAAAAATCTCACGTTACTCTGATCTGTGAGTGTTTTATTCCAAGATGGTTTCACTGCACGTTTTGCACCACAAAAACAGAAACTGAGCTAAGATTGTATATTTTTAATCACATTAGGTATTAACTAATAAACAGCCACTTTGTTTTATTGTAGTTTAGTTTGTATTTTTCCAGAGACGTCAGACTTGGAGTTAAAACCAGGCAGTACAGTTTTTACTTCAGTAAAAGTAGTAATACCACAGAGTAGAAATACTTTTTTTTTTACTGAATTAGAACATAATTCCACATGCATGTACAAAACAATAAACAAAAGCAAAAATAACCCAAGTCAACCAACAGGAGAGAATTTTAAAAAAGGAGACAATGCCATACTCTAAGTATGAGCATCAAAATATTCTTAAAATATCAAAAGTAAAAATACTCAGTCTGCAGAATTAAATCATGTTAGTGGATTATAATTATTGATGCATTCATGTGATCATCAATTTTATTGCAGCTGGTAAAAGATGAAGCTCATTTTAATGACTCTATACACTGCTGCTTTAGGGGAATATATATATTATATATACACACACCCTTTTACTGTCAGTAAACAGTATGATGTTTGTTGGTGGGCGGGGCTTAGCTGGAGGCAAAACAGTTCTCCACAGACATTAGCTAGCGCTAGCTAACAAGTTGTGTTGTCTTGTTTTAGACGAT
>NC_065526.1:1627497-1631293 GCF_006386435.1 Epinephelus moara | reverse complement strand
TGGACATGATAACCCTTAATACACATAACCTTATTCATCCCTACAACAGGAAATACTTTTTCCCTAACCTGATATGAAGTGTGCGCTGCACATGTGAGCATTTTTGATGATGGCCTCCGTCCAGTCCTTTGGTCTTATCACATTTAACCATAGTTGTCTTTGTTTTTGTTGACGGGCAGTGGCGACTGGTTTTGAGCCATGACTCCTTCTATTCTGGCTCCCAATAACACAACAAGACAAACACATTTTAACATTCCTATGGAGCCTACAGCCCTGTGGGGGAGAGGCAGCTGCACCTCCAGCTGATAACATGATGTCATTGTGACGTCGGCCCTTAAAGGGTCTGTAGCCTCACGTTCAGCAGCTAACAGCAGCTAACGTTAGCTCAAAGTGCACACCCATGGCAGTGAGCAGTAACTGTCTGTGGGTTGCTGAATTGGCCAGAAAACTAAAAGGTTTGTTCAATCAATGTGTTTGCCGTTTACTGTGGAGACATTTCAGAAAAAAGTTTTCTTCACAGATTCGAGGTAACACAGAATTAATGATTACTGATACATAAATAGTCATTTTGTGGGTGAAGCATTGGTTTAAAGGGATAGATGGATTACTGAATGGACCCACTGGGCACAGGCCCAGGGGCCCAAAGTGTCAGGGGGCCCTGGGCTTTACCTGCAAAATGTCACTCAAATTGACACGTACTGACCAGGTCCGAGATTTCTTTGAGTGTGACCTAAAAGCTGATGCGGAGGATAACTTTTTAAAGACATATATCTGATTTAAAAAAAGGTATGATCTCATGTACAACAGTATAGTAAATAGAAATAATTTTTTTTTTTTGCCAAGTTGAATGTGAGTGCATGTTTGAAGATATCTTAAAAATCTGGGAGAACTCGCCTGCAACTCTTGTATCTTAAAATAAACCTTAATGTTTGGAAACCATTTACCTTATCTACAAACTGCAATTGATGTTTCACAAACACGATTATTAGAATGAGTCATTATTCTCAAACGTCACAGGTAGTTTGGTAAGATATACAGAATATGAAGCAGCCCAAACAATATTGCATTAGTTAAAATGTGGAAAAATGAGTCTTTAATACAGATTTAAGAAGAAAGATTATTCAAAACGTTTCCTCCTGAGACCCTGTATCTTCATATGAGGATGATCACCCTGTGGCCCTGACATCCCTCGTTATGAAGACATTTGAACATGTCAAATCTGAACTCTTAAACACTGCACAGGACGTGCTCGACCCCTCACAGTTTGCCTGTAGGGCATCGAGGGGAGGGGAGGACGCTTCAGCTACTTTGTTCAATCCTGTACTGAGACATTTGGAGCGAAATATGAATCATGCACGTTTGCTTTTTATTGATTTCTCTTCTGCTTTAAAATGTATTCAGCCACATGTTTCAGCTCACAGCCAGGATAAATCACACACAGTGTGTGGAGGCTTTATTGTCTTCACAATTTATTGTTTCTTATCTGTGAAATTAAAGTAAATCAAAGCTTTGTTTCCACTGAGGGAAATGGTTTCAGCTTACAGAGACAGACAGGAGGTCTGTGTCACTGTGACGTGGAGTTACATTTCTGGGGAGGTGCACGTCAGGATACCTCGACTCAACGCAGCAGTATAAATTCCACCTTAAGCTCAGGGGTGCCTTTGCTGTGTCTGCCTCCACACTGTGGAACAGCAGCCCCCTCTCAATCAGATCTGCCCCCTCCACTGAATCCTTTAGGTCCAGGCTCATCAGCGTTTGAGTTGACATGGCTTTCTCTGATGCTGCCTGTGTGTGTTGTGTCTCTGAATATGTGAGCTGTGTACCTGACAGTTATGTCGCCTCTCGTGTGTGTATTCCTTCTGTACAGCCCTTTGGTGACGTGAATCGTTTTTAAATGTGCTTTATAAATAAATTTAAGTTGAGTACTGATCCTGAACAACTAGGAGAAACAAAAGTTCGGGTCTCAGGAGGATACACCAAGCATCTTCATGGACCTCTGGCACACATGTTCAGTGTGGCTTTTCCAATTTAATATTGCGTTTACGAAAATTCCTGAGAATTGTGTTTACGGTACTTAGAGAATGTCTGAAGAGTTTATGAATATTTTAGTTTCATCCTTGTTTTTGTTGCAAAAGATCATGAGGTTACATTTTTTTATTTTTACAGCCATCTTATTCAGCTGAGACTATTTAAAAACAGCAGATATTTCCTCATTTACACACTTTATTAGAGTTATGTTTAAGTTATTGTTTGAAGCTATCATTTTGGTATTGTCAGCAAATAACATGAAATTAACTCTCCATGTCAAAGCCAAATCATCACTGTAAATCAGAACTAATAAAGGGCTGAGGATCGGGGTGGAGGCCAGTCTTAAGTTATTCTCTGCACCTTCCCCTCATACTCTTCACCCATCTTTCACCTCTTCTCCTTCACTTCTATCCGTCTATTTAATATTTATTCATACAGGGACAAACATAAAACAATGCCACACACCGAAGCATTTATAGCAACAAGTGAACAAATTTAACAATGAATACGTGAACAAGGAGCTCAAGTAAATGCAGACAGAACAGCTGAAACAGACTGTAACAGGTAAAAGCACCATAAAACAAGAAGCACCACATTTTGTGACTGTATGACTGATTCATCTTTAGAAACTGAGTTTAGAGCTCTGCAGGTAGAGTCCTCATCTTTTAATCACAATTTTAAACAACTGTGTTTACTGGCTTTTTAATATACTACAAATGTTTCATCCAAGAACAACAAATAAAAACAAGTAAGGTGCGAAATATAACATTAACAGTAAGGCAGAAAGCTATCTGTACAAATGTCATGCTTAGATTTAACTGTGGGGGTCCCACAGGGTTCAGTATTAGGTCCCAAACTGTTCTATAAACGATATATGTATGGTGTCCAGAAAATGTATGTTGTTTGGAAACTGCAGTACAGACACAGACGTTCAGGTGATGATTGATAATGTCAATGTGGAAAGAGTCTATAAAACTAAATTTCTGGGTGTGATTTTAGACGACAAAATCTGCTGGAAACCTCAGATCAGTGACGTCAGAGCAAAACAAAACACGTACTGGACCATAAATTACGTCGCTTGTACCACCGTATATGACTTACTGTGTGGAAGTCTGAGGCAACAATTTCAAAAGCAACTTATAACTATTTTACATCCTTCTAAAGACAGGACACACCTACACACTGTCTTTAAAGTCACATGCATTGAAATTTTTTGATCTGGTCGAATTTAAAACTGCAATAATCATGTTTAAAGCGGGAAATAATCTACTTCGGGGCAACATTCAAAAAATATTTCTGGTGACAGGGAGGGGGGTTTATGATTTAAGAGGAGAATTTAATTTTAAAAAACAATGTGTTCGTACGACTAAGAAGAGTGTGTGCTGCGAGATGAGTTCAAACAAAGCAAGGATATAAATTAATTTAAAAAAACTGTACAGAAAATATATTTTTGGCAGATATATAGGTGAGGAGTGGTTGTGTTAGGGGAGTGCATATTTATTCTGTAACACTGGGTGGGACTGGGACTGTAAATAAACTGGGTTTATTACTTATTTATTAATTTGGGTGGTAAACAGACTGGAGACAGTTGTAAATAAATTTGGGAATTTGTTGAAATAAAATATGAGTTAAGTGAAGAAATGTAAGAAAAGGGTAGGGACACATCCCAGATAGCACACATACATCTGGCCGACGTCGGCCTGAGGACTACACATCGGCCCTGAATTTATAACGTCTGACAAGCGTCGGCCGCATGGGCGGATATCTT
>NC_065526.1:1621030-1626604 GCF_006386435.1 Epinephelus moara | reverse complement strand
ACCTAAATGAATAAAGGTCGTAGTTAACGAAGCATATTAATATTAATGAAGGAGCGCCTACTGAGCGCAGCTTTTTATTGATCGTTTGAACGTCGCGTGGTGGTCATTTTCGATTAAAGGCCGACGTCTCAGCGACGTCTTGGCAATGAGCAAACGCTCTCCCTGCTACTTCTTAACGATGTAAACTTGATACATCGGGCCGACGTCGGCCAGATGTATGTGTGCTATCTGGGATATGTTTTACTTCTACCTGCTCCTTTTCAGACACTGTTATCTTTGTCTTGTTTGTTTTTTTCTTATGTTTTTTTTTTTTTTTAATTATTTTTGGTTTAAAATAAAGTCATTCATTCATTCATGACAGGTAGATGTCTACAGCCCTCTCCCTCTCTAGAAATGTCATAAAACAACTCCATATCTTATCAAAGGTAGAATATGTACCCTTGATGTAAAGGTAAGTTTTCCTCGAGCAACAGAGTGTGACAGTTAGGTCAGCCAGGTTTGTAAACTTGGTCTCACAGAGGATTCCAGAATCTGGCTATGGTGAGTTTTGCTTGTAATAAACAGAAGAGTGTCATTTTCCTATCTGCCTTGTTTAGTTTACAATTTACCGGAAAATTTTCCAAGGATTCACAGTTTGGGGCATACAGACAACTTAACACCTACGACATGTTAAAGGATATCCAAAACCTCTATCCAGAATAGCTGGATATTTGGGCAGTCCCACAGGCAATGAGACAGCGTGCCCTTTATGTCTTCAATTTATTTAACATGGTTGGAGTTACATACATTGTCACTTCCACTTATGTTGCAGTAATTTATAATGGGTGTTTATGGATTGTGTTTGAGCTTTCAAGCAGATTGACTGCCAGGCCTCCACTGAGATATGATATTTAAAGCAAGATTTATACTCGTGAGGCAGATGCTATGCTGGAGCCGACACCTGTGGCCTGCACTGCTGTTAGCATTTATACCTGTGTGGTGGTGTGTCTGTGTCACTCTGCAGTTACACCTCCAAAACACTAGTCGGCAGCAGAGTTTCTGTGAAGTGCTGTAAAGTTTAGTTGATTCAAAACACACATTAAACACACATTAAACACACATTAAACACACACTAAACACACATTAAACACACACTAAACACAAACACACACTAAACATACATTAAACACAGTAAACACAGT
This sequence comes from Epinephelus moara, assembly GCF_006386435.1. NCBI lineage: Eukaryota > Metazoa > Chordata > Actinopteri > Perciformes > Serranidae > Epinephelus > Epinephelus moara. The sequence goes on along the minus strand of NC_065526.1, from coordinate 1,625,423 downwards.
CTCTGCCATCTCCCCGCTCATCACCGACATTAAACACAGTAAACACAGTCTCTGCCATCTCCCCGCTCATCACCGACATCATCAACACCTCCCTCAATTCTGGTTCTGTTCCCCAAACCCTCAAACTGGCTGCCATCACACCCGTCCTCAAAAAACCTGGTTTCAACACTGACAATCCAAATAACTTCCGCCCTATTTCCAGTCTCCCCTTCCTATCTAAAATCCTGGAACGTGCTGTAGCCTCCCAACTCAGGACCCACCTCACCTCCAATAATCTCTTTGAATGCTTCCAATCTGGTTTCCGATCAAAACACAGCACCGAGACAGCCCTCCTCAAAATTACAAACGACCTCCTCCTCTCCTCAGACTCCGGACACCTCAACATCCTCATCCTCCTCAACCTCACAGCAGCCTTTGATACCATCAACCACTCCATCCTGCTCTCCCGACTGAAATCTTCAGCTCTGGATCCGCTCCTACCTCACCAACCGACACCAGTTCATCAGCACTAACAACTGCACCTCCACCACCACTCCTCTGTCCCAAGGCGTCCCCCAGGGATCGGTGCTTGGTCCCCTCCTCTTCATTCTATACATGCTCCCCCTTGGCAAAATCATCCATCTCTACGGACTACAGTTCCACTGCTACACCGACGACATCCAATTGTACATTTCCACCAAAGCCATCACCAACACCACCCTCTCCACACTCAGTAACTGTCTCTCTGAAATCAAAAACTGGATGCAAAGAAACTATCTTCAACTAAATAGTGACAAATCAGACATTATCATCATTGGTCCCACATCCCACGCCAGAACCACCCAAAACTTCAGCCTCACCTTCAACAACAGCACTCTGTCCTCATCCCCGCACATCCGGAACTTTGGTATCATTTTTGACAGCCAACTTAAGTTTGACCACCATATTAACTACATCACCAGGACCGCCTTCTTTCACCTCAAAAACATTGCCCGTCTCCGCCCCTCACTCACCTACTCTGCTGCTGAAACCCTCATCCATGCTTTCATAACATCCAGACTAGATTACTGCAACAGCATCCTATACGGTTCATCATCGAATGTCCTCAATAAACTCCAACACATCCAGAACTCCGCTGCCCGCCTGCTCACCCACACCCGCTCCCGANTTTAATCTGTAAACTAAATATGTCTAATTTTCTGTTCTATCCTATCCCATCATATTCTATCTCTCCCTGATCTTTTACATTGTTTCTGTATTCTAATTGTGTTATTATTCTATATTGTTTTGTATTTTAAACTGTTATTATTTTTATGTAAGCATCTTTGAGCACTTGTAAAAGCACGTTATAAATAAAATGTATTATTATTATTTATTATTAAACACACATTAAACACACATTAAACACACATTAAACAGTTTCAAACACAAATCAGCTTCACTATAACTCGCAGCATTCACAGACAAACACTTGTCTTATACTAAACTCGTTTTCCAAACAAATACAACATGCTAACGTTATTAGCACAAGCCTATGGCATTTTACATTGCATAAAGTAGCCTAGCAGCTAGCAGAGATTTCCTCTGCTCATATTTCAGCCAGGATAAATCACACACAGTGTGTGGAGGCTTTATTGTCTTCACAATTTATTGTTTCTTATCTGTGAAATTAAAGTAAATCAAAGCTTTGTTTCCACTGAGGGAAATGGTTTCAGCTCACAGAGACAGACAGGAGGTCTGCGTCGCTGCGAGTTACACTTCTGGGGAGGTGCACGTCAGGGTACAGCGCAGGCTCTGCTGTCATTAAAAGCAGAAACATAAATGTCACCTCAGTCTCTTAATTTCTGAGGAGGTCTGGGAGCCGTCCATCAGGCCCGTCTTTGAGTTGTGTTTATCAGCTAAGGTAGGTAAGGATAGGGATTTTTGTATCTCAGATATGTAGCTCACAATCTGCAGATAATTAGTTTTAATCACAATTAACCTGCTTTTTTCTTCATCTCTTACATCCTCCTCCTCCTCATCATCATCTCTCCTCTCCATCCTTGAGTTTTTCTTCTCCTCTCTTTGCTCTCTTCAACCTTACAGTCCCCTCTTCCTCTCTCTTTCCCCAGACTTTCACCTTCCCTTTCTCCCAATCCCAAACTTTTGTCCCTTCCTCCACCCTGACCCTCCTCCTCCTCCTCCTCCTCCTCCTCGGTCCTTGTAGGTGAGCTGCATGATTGGGCGGCAGGTTGGAGGGGTAGGCTTTTGGAAATCACATGGTTCACATTTGCAGCTCCGTGAGACGCCATTTTGGAGGAAAGTTTGGAATTTGTAGACCTGGGGAGGTGGAGGAGGAAGAGGAGGAAGGAGGAGAAGAAGAAGAAAAGAGGAGGAATAAAGAGGAAGTGGAAGGAGAGGAGAGGAGGGATTTACACTGAGAGAAGTTTGACACGAATGCAGGCTGTGCTGGGAATAATAGCCCGGGACGTATAAAGTGTGCGTGCCAGTGCGGGATAAATCAGTCCGGGTTTGGCACGGCTTGAGTTTAGGTGTGCCACCAGGCTGGACTTTGAAGTTGTTTTTTTAATATCTGGAATAAGCATCAAAGCTCCGGAGCTGGTCACTTCCCTGCACCGCAGCAGCACAGCGGTCAGCTCATGCATGCACCGCCTGGCACTCAGCCTGCTCTGGAAACTGCTTTTCACAGGGAGTTTGGCACTCGGCAGGTCCCACTCGGTCAAAGCTAGATTTCCACTTTTTTTTCTACCACAGCCGTGTGTCGCCACCAGCGGCCAGCCTGCGCGGTGCACGCCGGGGCAGGGAGCCTCTCTGGCGGGGAAGTACAGCACGGAGAGTCGGTAACGGATCCGGAGCTGTTTTTTTCCCCCTCTGGATCCTGCTCGCTCCTTGTGACACTACTTTGAACCGGGACTGCTGCGTGTTTTTGCAGCAGTGTCCCCCGGAGATTTGGCGTTGTTATTTTCGCTGGACGTGTCAGTTGTCCCCTGACAGTTAGTTTGTTTGTCGGAGTGTTTTGGCTCGGAGGGCAACTTGGTGTCGTCGTGGAGGGATTTTCTCCAGACTTGGAGCGGTGACAGCGGGGTTTAACTGGCGGAATAATCAATAAACAAAAAGCCGTCCTGTGTGAGGAGTGTATGAGGCTAACACACAAGTAGCTCCAAACCGAGCCGAGCCGAGCCAGACCCGACCATGCCAGTCAGAAAGAAAGGTAAGCCGCTCTCACTTAAACATATTAACTAGCAAGCTAGCACGGCTAACCGCTGCCTGCTGGGAGAAACTCAAACTGCAGCTCCGTGGAAAGAAACACTGAAACAAACACACAGTAACACGGGTACAACTCGACATTAACACAGCCCGCACGGCTTATCCCGGCCTCACCGGGCCGTGCCGTGCCGTGCAGGTAAAGTGAGTTAAAGTAGGGCTAGCCGGTTAGCCGCTGTTGCTAACCAAGTTGTATATGGGGCACCTTGTCTGGAGACGAGCCCAACTAAAAATAAACTCCAATATCAATAAAATATTTACAACACACTCAACAGCTTTCTTTAAGTAGGTTAACTTTAGGAAAAATATAAAAAAATATTCTTACTCATTTGTGATACTAATAAACTTGTGTACTGATACTTGTATCCTTAAAAAAATCCTAAGGGACTGTTCGTTACTTGTCAGGAGGAAGGAGGTGGTGCACAGAGGGGAAGGCATGGCACATTTTTTTAAGCACTGGGCAGGGACTTGTGATTTTTATTATGGCTGAGAGGAGGGACAGAACTTTAAAGGGATAGTTGGGATTTTTTTGTGGCTTTTTTCACTGGCTCTGTGCACAAGGGCAGTAACGCACATCCGGTTTCGCCGGGCGGGCTGCTAGTTTCTGCTTTTCTTTCTGTCTCAGTTACAGCCACTCAACACAAACAACCAGGGTGCACCCTGACAATCGACCAAACCTAAAGGTGCGGACACACCAAACCGACATCAAAGAACCAGCGGCGACGAAAGCCAACTGTTGCATCGTCTACGTCGCCTCACGTCGCCCTGTGTCAGTTGCATTTGAACACACTACACGGACTACATCCGACGGCTAAGTAGCACGCACGTTCTGCGCCTGCGTGAGAGAGAGCGGAGTGAGAGAGTGGTACATCCTGTCAGCCGAGCACCGCAGCACCTCCACGGACTATTACATCCAGACGGTCCCGGTGTTTCCTCCGCAGGCACCACTTCACACAGCTGCCCGATAAACCCGCTGCTTCTTCCCACTTTAAACTGAATAACAAACCAGGGCTCGGTGCTCCGGTTGGATCCAAACGGAGAGCCGGGGCTAGCTCAGAGACTAGCGGAGGCTAACTGGCTGTGCTTCCCTCCGGTCATGCTGCGGCTAACGCTCCGCTAGCCGCTCCCAGCTAGCTCCGGCTTGTTATTC
>NC_065526.1:1612294-1620547 GCF_006386435.1 Epinephelus moara | reverse complement strand
ATTTAATGAAGGTTCATTAGTACGGTTTGTATTTCTCTGTAATGTAGCACAGTGTTAACAATGTTACTGATACTATTCTTTCTCACACCTTCAACTCAAACCACCAAAATATATCATTTAATCATTACATTCATATCAGAAACATGCAGGAGACTAGTCCACTGATGGACCCTGATGAGGACTGTTGGTCCACTGATGGACCCTGATTAGGACTGTTGGTCCACTGATGGACCCTGATGACGACTGTCGGTCCACTGATGGACCCTGATGAGGACTGCTGGTCCTCGGATCATCTGGGTGATTTTATACGAGGCAGTTGAACCATTGTGGCTTCACGCGTCACTGAGCAGCTTTCACAGGAATGAACGAGGTCCTGCGTTCATCGCTGTGTCCAGTTCTCTTGATATATCCACGGTGAAGCTAACAGCCAACGCGAGAGAGGGAATAACTCTCCACAGCAGCAGACGGCGGTCGTCTGTATTCATCATTCAAAAAGGGAAACAGGAAGCTAGTTAGCCAGTTAGCACATTAACAACACAATCGGAGCATATTTACCGTGCGCCAGTGAACAATAACACAGACCATCAGGAAACATTTCTGCTGAAGAGAAAAGTAGTCTGACCTTATTCAACATATTGAATCGGCCAAAAAAAAAAGCTGAACACGCCGCACCGACAGGGCGACAGATGCTCACTGACGGCCCAACATCAGCTGCTGGCCGACCGTTGGCTCGGTGTGTCAGTAGTGTCAAGTCTAGATTTGATTTTCAACTTTAAACTTTCAAACATCAAATGGAAAGTTTTTAAACGGCCGTCTCGCCAGCTGATTTTGTCACTGTGGTGGACGTGTATTTGGGAAAGCGGTCGTTATATGTACATGTTGCTAAAGCCAGCTGTGTGCACGCTGTAGTGTGTGTGTGTGTGTGTGTGTGTGTGTGTGTGAGAGAGAGTGTGTGTGTGTGTGAGTGTGAGTTTCTCACTCTGGTGCTGTTTGCTCGATGCTTCGGCTCCAGGACCCCCATTTGGTGTGAATATAAAGAATATGGTTAGTTATGGCTGAAGGAGGGTCGTACATCTCCCCCGAGTCACTCAGGGAGGCTCAAGGAGAAAGATTTGTAGCTTTGTGGAGGGTCGAGAGAAAAAACAAGCTCAGCCCTCTCCTCTGATAAATAAAGAACAGTCCCTAAATCATTCAAACGTGTCAGTAGTGAGTTAACAGTAATATTATTTCAGTCGCATAGTATCACTGCAGGTCTTTCACTGGGACACACAATTTAGCTGTGATATATCGTACATAAATGAGATTTTAGAGCACACGTTAACCGTGTCAAGAGGAATAAAATAAGCAACACTCGTGAACATGAATACAGAAGAGAAAAGGTACAATAAAACTATGAATAAGATACTTGGATCTTCATCACTAAGAGTAAATATTTACAATTATTTTAGTATGCTGGAAACCATCCGTATTCTGCTGCATAGACTGTATGTAATTGTTACTGTTCTTATTTAATATTGAATTTTTAAAATTCAATTTTAACATATTTAAATTTAATTTCTATTTGTGCACTTATTTTAACTTATTTTATCTTGTGTCTACTTTAATACCACTGTGTTGTTGTTGAGGGGAAGTGTGCTTGTTTTTTTTTGTCTTTTATGAGCTGATGAACAGCTGAATTTTGTTCAGCTTGTAAAGGACAAAAGGAGCTGGAGAATAGATTAAAAAAATCTTTCATATTTCTTGTCATTTCCCCCTTTAAAAAATGTATTTTATTTTTTTAATTTTTGGATATAACATTTATATTATATTTCATATATTAACAAAAGACAAATAAATATAATGTAGCTGTTTCAGATTAAGCCGTACAGCTTTGTGCAGATTGTGCAAAAATATGAAAGTGCTGTTATTGAGTAAAACTTCACAGTGGAGCAAATATGTGGATTGAACAGCCCAAAATAAGCCTAGGGGATATGGCAAAAAAATCTTATTATCTTCCCTGTATTGATCGTTATCGATATTTATCATGATATAAAATGTGATAATGCTGCGAGTTTGAAACGTGTCCTGATACCATCTTCCAGCTCTCTGCAGCACTCACAGAGGTGCAGAGGCGTTTTAAGGATTTGAGGACATTAGGGGCTCAGCTAGGACCTTTGTTGGAGTGCAGGGATTCCTTCAGTACCACTGAGTTCATCAGTTTATTTTTATTGTCAATTAGAAAATGGTTGGAGGGCCACCCGGCCAGATTCGGCCCACAGGGCGCAAGTTGAGTATCACTGACATACAGGGTTCCCACGGTCATGGAAAACTTGTTAAATTATAGAATTTCCCATCCTCAATTTCCAGGCCTGGAAAAGTCATGGAATTAGTAACAATTACTGAGAGTTTTAGAAAAGTTGTGGAATTTTGTTGTGTGTAATGAAATTATTTGTCACCGTGATCCTCCGTGGATTACCTACGCAGTGTCACAGACATAACCAACTGGATCAGAAAAGGTTGCTGTTAATTTTCACACAATCATTTTAAACACACTCAGTTTAAAGGCGATATCGGCTGACGCTGATGACGTGCTGATACTACCCCTGGCAGTAATAGTGGAGTATTAGGCCGTGTTTACATGAAAATGATCCGCTGAAAACAGAATCGTTTCTCATTTTCATTTTGAAAAAAGTTCAGCGCTCAGATGACAACGTTATGATAACAACCTCCGTGCACACTGATCCACAAAAATGACCATAAACGCTGTAGTATACCTGCCAGGCCAGTAGTTGGCGGTGTGACTCCAGAATCTGGCTACAGTGTGTTTTGCTTGTAATAAACAGTAGAATGTCATTTTCTTATCTGACAATAAAACAACACACGCCTGTGCACATGCGCTTCCTTCTACAGAACCGTGATGTATAAACACAAAATGGCAACCGCACGAACGTTTGTCTGGACTCACCATGAGGTGGAGTTGTTGCATTAAATCCATACTTTTGATAAATCCAACAGGCTGAGCAGCACAAACAGAGCTCGGGAGTGCGCCATTGTTGTTGTGATGGTCGACTTTCTCGCGCATGCCTCGTGACTGGAACCATAATGAGCATGTGCGAAGTCTCCGTTTTCAGAGGAACTGCATCTTGAAAGTTTACATGAAAACAGAGACGATGCCGTTTCCAAAAAAATTGCACTCACATTTTCAAAACATTATCAGGCACCCAAAGCGCCGCCGTCGTGTAAACGATCAGCCAAAACGTAGCTAAAGTTTACTGTTTTCGGTTGAAATCGTTGTCGTATAAACGGGACCTTGGTTTGCAACAACGTGCCCATTGCTGCGTGTTCCTTAAAGTCCTTAAAAGTCTTAAATTGATAACATTGGGTCTTGAAAGTCAGTCAGAAGTCTCAGATGTGTATTTAACAGATCCTGATTAACTTTCCTCTGTGTTCTTTCAGTTTAGTTTTGGTCCCAATTTACAGCTTCATTCTTCAGGAACAGACGCTTGTAGAGGCTTATAAACCCAAATCTGACCTGATGCTTCCCTCAGAGTCTGAAACACAGACCTTTATTCAGTGAGTCGATCAGCAGGGGATTATCAAAGAGAAAACATTCTGATAATCAATAAATCACTTTAAGTCATTTGTTAGAGGTCTCTGGCTCCAGCTCCTGAAATATTATAATTTGCTCTCTGTTTTTTTTTTAACCACAGTAAACTGAATATCTAATGCGTTTTGTCTGTTTGAAGAATCACCTCTGGCTCCGTGGTCAGAGACGGATATTTTATGGACTAAATAATTAGCAGATTGATTTATAATAAAAATTATGCTCAGTTCCAGTCAGGGTCTGAATTAACAGCCGCTGAGCGCCAAATGGGGGTAGATCTTCTGTTTGGCGAGTAAATCTCAGAGGGCTGTCCGCCACACTGGCGTAAATGTTTGTACATAAATGTAAATGTTGTAGTTTTTCGTCTCTGGTCGCGCTGCTTCTGTCCTCTGTGTCGGAGACGGGTTTCACCCTCACACAGTGACAGGGACTTTATGGTGCATTCAGGTGCGCCTTGTAAACCCAGTGCTTAATACTCGAATGGCAACGATGGTTGTTTAAAGTGAGAAAATTTCTGTTCTTTATTTGGTTTTCCTTTGTTGAACATTTGTCATCACTTGGTGTCTCACTGCAGTATTTTTTATAATTAGAGACTAAAATCATCACAATGTCCCGTTCATTTCTACATTTTAAAACTCAAATCAAGTTGCAAACCCCAAAATAATCTGGGATCGTCATGAAGTTACTCTACGGCAGCATTTTTAGATAATTAGATACTGAAGTCAGACCTATGTGTGTATAATTTGGGCAGTGAAAATATATCACTTGCCGCCTCGCTGCTGCTCTTGCTCGTGACTGTAATTTTGGCCGGTAGAAAATATGCTCGGCCAGTGGATTTTTTCATCCACTAGTCCCCTTGGTCGGTGAGTCAAAAAGCTGATTTCGGCCACTGGTTCCAACTTAATCTACATCTCTACTTCTGATTGTCTTTCCAGGTCCTTAAAAACTCAAATGTCCTCTATTACTCTTTGAAATCAACATATGCATTTTATTTAATTTCCTGTAGTTAATGTTGAGTCAGGTTTTGTTTCTTGAGCTGCAGAATCAGAAGTTTTGATGCTCTATAAACCCAAATCTGACCTGATGCTTTCCTCTGATACACTGACCTTTACACTCATCTGTTAAAGGCCTCAAACTCCGTCTATACTGACCTGAAACCTTCCGGCAGTCTTGAATTTCTTGTGTTTATTAAAAATATGACATGTACTGAGAGATTATTGCAGCAGCTGTTCATTCAGACCAGTGTGACGTTGGTCTGCAGAGCTGAAGCTGCGCTCTGCCGCCTTCGTGTCTCCGATCAGTTCTCATTAGCCGCTGAGGCTCAGAGTGAACCAGCAGCAGAGACTGCTCCCTGCTGTATCCCCGCCTCACCTCTGCTTGCTTCCTCCTCCTGTCTTTCAGACGCACAGCGAGCCCTGCTGCTGCTGGAGGAGTACCGGGCCAAGCTGCACCACGCCGAGGACCGGCAGCTCCGACACTCCATCCAGAGGGTCATCGACATCTTCCAGAGCAACCTCTTCCAGGCTCTCATAGGTACGATCACCGCTCTCTGGTGCACTTAACAAATGGTCACACACACACACACACACACACACACACACACACACACACACACACACACAGAGCCTGGAAAAATGCTGGAGCTCTGGAAAGTCCTGGAAAATTGACAAGATGGTCCCAAATTCCTGGAAAACAAGACGCTGAGAAGTTGTTGAAAAAGTTTAGTGAGGGCCTCAGTTCAGCTGCCGTGATGCCTAAATAAAGGCAGACTCAGTTTTAACATGGCGGAAACACAAATTCATTCAAGCTTTAATTTCCCATCCAATATATGCGGTGTAAATGACATCAGAGGGAAGACAGATGCCTGTAAGATGCATTTGTAATGATGCCGTATGCTCCGTTTTAATGATATTTCTAAACATGTAATAGTTAAAGGGATAGATCGGATTTTTAAGTGGGGCTGTGTGAGGTATTTATCCATAGTCAGCGTATTACCTACAGTAGGTGTTGGTCGACGCCCCCAGTTTGGAGAAGCTGGCTGGAGTCTGACACAGAGACAAAGCATGTTCTGCTGTGGAGGGGTCGGAAACAAAAAATGTTTTACACGCCTAAAAATATCTAAAACAGAGTGAGTGTACGTTATATTGAGAGTATTTTATAGCTTTATGTTTCCATCAGACAGTCTGTTTCGACAGGGAGGCCGTGAATGATTTTAGTTCCCATCTGTTCCCATCTGATGACACTGCTGAGGGTGCAGCAGACTGCTAATGTAAGTGTAAGGAATCCAGGCAGCGCTACAAACTGTAGTTTCCATCAGTGTGGGGAAGGTGTGGTTTGAAGCTGGTTTGTGGTTGGAGAACGTAGGACATCAGCAGGAGAAGGACGGGTTGTGTACGAGGTGCGAAAATCAGCAGTTACATTACGGTATGATGTCATCTCAATTCAAAAACTGTCTTAATGTCCTGAAGACAAACTTTTGTCTCTAAGTCCTGAACACAAACTTGGGTCTTGAAGTCCTGAAGACAAACTTGTGTGTCAAAGTCCTGAAGACAAACTTGTGTCTCAAAGTCCTGAAGACAAACTTGTGTCTTGAAGTCCTGAAGACAAACTTGTGTCTCAAAGTCCTGAAGACAAACTTGTGTCTCGAAGTCCTGAAGACAAACTTGTGTCTTGAAGTCCTGAAGAAAGTATGTCAGTGAACTGATGATGTTTAACAGCTCCTGCCGACCTCTCCGACCCCTTCACCTTTATAGATCTGCAGGACAGAGTCAGCCATCGTGGCTGCAGCCGTCCTCGTGTTTGTTTGAGCCGTCGCAGCCGGGCAAGAGGTCGTAAAGTGTGATGGTGTGTTGGTGTGACCGTCTGGGGGCACACACACAATGCAAACAGCAGCAGCAGCAACATCTGGAAGAAAAACTGGAGGAAGCTGCTGAAATCCTGAGAAGATGAAGAATCTGAGCTCATGTGGCAGCAGCAGCAGGAGGATGATGATGATGATGATGATGATTGTGTGTGCCAGAAGTAGTTCAAGGTGTCAGACCTCAGGTGCACCGGCGGTAGCCGTGGTCGCAGGCATTGTGTTTTCAAGTTGTCCATCCGTCCACACATCCCATCCTTGTGAATGTGACATCTCAAGAGCACCTCAAAGAAATCTTTTCAAATTTGGCACAAACGTTCACTTGGACTGAAGGGTGAACTGATTAGAATTTTGTGGTCAAAGGTCAGCGTGACCTTACAAAATATGTTTTTGGCCATAAATCAAGGATTCACGTATTCCCCTGAGGAAAACATGGAATCTAGTGGGCATGAAAACAATGTGGTGCAAATCTGAAACCAGCTTGAAAGTTCAGAGAAACATTTGTGGAAACGTTTCTTTTCTCGTGTCCCCTTCAGGGCTCCACAGTAAATCTCACTTCTGCTATTTGGAAGAGGTGAAATGAGACTAAACCAAGTATTCATGGAGAACTTCCTGTTGGTGCTAAACACTGCACCAGTCTGTAGCACACATCAGTACAGAGACTCTAAAACTGGACCAGTGGCTGATTGTTCTGGGTGGACGTGGTTTCCACTTTGTGTGACATGGAAACAGAAGACCATGCGTACCACTGATATTGTGATTAATATAGCTATAATAATATTAATTGCTACTATTGATACTAATTACCACATATCTCATACGGTCTGTAGCGTCTGCATCAGCTGAGCTTTCTCTGCATCTCTAACACGCTGTGAAAAGATTAATCCAAAGGTTATCACAGCGTCTCCACCACCTGCAGCTGTCTGAGTATCAGCTGCCACCTCAAACAACAGAAACTCCCATGCATCCTGGAAAAACCTGGAATTCTGTCTTTGTCCTATTCGACTGAAAAGTACAGCAACAAATAGGAAGTCTGAGGGTGGAGGTCTCTGTCCAGGTTTGAACCTGCGTGTTGCAGGTACAAGGTATGCATCTAGACTGCCTGGCAGCCGTGACGCAAAGACCATGACTTCTTTAAGGCAGCTTTTCAGAGACGAGTGGCAGGAACACCCCAGAAAAGATTAGAGGAGCGAGTCGAGTCTTCACATGTGTACGCGGTCTTCGTGCTGGTTGCTTATTGGTTAGGGTGTCCCTTTTAAAAGGATGTCTTCAGTTTCTTCTCAGATTATTTCTTTTGGCTCTCTGCCTTTATTTGATAGGACTGTTCAAGTGTGAAAGCAGGAGAGAGTGAGGGGACGACCTGCAGCAAAGGGCCCGCTGAGCTACTGGGCGCCACGATTTTTCAGTTTCTTCGTCATACGTCAAAACACGATGAAGACATGAGGCTCTTTATAACTCCTGGGCGGCTTTTCCTAATTTATTTTGTGATAAACAAATGAGCTGATGTAAACTTGGTTGTTCAGAGAAGAAGAATTTGTTCTGGCAGAGTTTTGTGACTCTTTCAATGTTCTAAAGTGTGAGAGCTCTTGAGTGTTTGTCTGTGAATGCTGCGAGTTATAGTGAAGCTGATTTGTGTTTGAAACTGTCTCTATGAAGCCATGTTTACTGTGTGTTTACTGTGTGTTTAGTGTGTGTTTAGTGTGTGTTTAATGTGTGTTTACTGTGTTTAATGTGTGTTTAGTGTGTTTAATGTGTGTTTAATGTGTGTTTAGTGTGTTTAATGTGTGTTTACTGTGTGTTTAATGTGTGTTTA
>NC_065526.1:1601014-1611108 GCF_006386435.1 Epinephelus moara | reverse complement strand
TAGTGTGTGTTTGTTCAGTGTTTGTTTACTGTGTGTTTAGTGTGTGTTCAGTGTGTTTAGTGTGTGTTTAATGTGTGTTTAGTGTGTGTTTAATGTGTGTTTAGTGTGTGTTTGTTTAGTGTGTGTTTAATGTGTGTTTAGTGTGTGTTTAATGTTTCCGCCGCAGCCTTTCTGCTTCTCACTAACAGGTTGATAATGAATTAAAACAAAATGTGTAAAAGTACCGATGACGTCGGAGCTTATCAGCACTACGACCTTCGATAGTTTAGCCCTGAGGCTCGTTTAATATCAGGCTTTAGTACCCATCCCTAAGAGGCAGTGTAGAAGGGGCTAATGACATTCAGTAAATGTGTGCTAAATTGCAGCGTTAACAAGACTGACAGCTCTTAAGGAGCTCCTGCTCCGCTGATACTCAGTCAATGGGTTGACTCTTTATTAGTGTTTAGTGTGACATGTCAGTCTGTGTGCTGTACCGGCAAAGTGTAAATATGCTTTATTAATGTGATCATAAGGTGATGAGCCTCTACGTTTACCTGCATACATTTGGTTCACAGCCACGTTCCTGAGTCCAGAACAACCAGTTATTAAAGTTGTGTATTTGTCAAGTAGAAAACATGTCAGTTAATCTTTTGTCCTAGTGGAACAGAAGTCACCCTGCAGGTTTGTGTGGTGTGTTTGATGATAGCGGCGTGTTTCACCTCGCTGCCAGCGAACGGGATGAGAGTAAACCAAGACGCTGCTGCTGCTGCAGGGTTAACGGACTCAGAGCGGCAGGAATGTGGTCCGATCTGTTTGAGACTCCTGATTGACTGATTTAGTGTCTGGCACTGTTTGAGCTGTCTGACAGTGTAGATCAGTGTGTAAACAATATTAGTCACTAGATTTATGATGTAATGTAATAATCATTTAACCTGTCACATGTCATCAGGGAAATATTGTAAACCTAATGTCACTGGTGAAATATTTATGGAGCTGAATGTAGTAGAACAATTAATTGGCCTCTTTTGCGTCGCCTGACAGGAAACCCGTCTTCACTACAGTCCTGTAATCACCCCCTCTTGGTGCCAGCCTGTTGAACACACAGTTCATATATATATTTGTGCTAATATCAGGGTTGAATTTCCAGCAGCCTCTCTGGTTCAGGAGGGAGGGTATTTCTCCAGCGACGGCTCGATTCCTTCAGTTTCTGTTCATCCTGCAAACATCCAGTTCAGGTTCCTCCTCCTCCTCCTCTCAGCATCTTCATCACTAATAGATGAGTGGAGATCATCAGTGTGAACTCAGTGGCCTGTTTTCTGCCCATCTTCATCCTGCTTCTTCTGGTTGTTTGCTCCACTGCTTGAAGCTCGATAGATTTACACACAGTCAGGTGTTTGTGAGGCTCCAGACTTCGTGGTCGTTGGCGCTCGATGGTTGAACTGACAGTTAATCAGTTCAAACCATTTCAATCATCGTTATGGTATAAAAGTTGAACTGAATTAACTTTCTTTGTGAAAGCAATCAGATAAGAAATACTTTTGCTGTACTGAAGAGCTAGTAAAATAGTAAATATACAAAAGATACAATGAGACAGGTCCTTGAAGAAAAACTGATTTGGTTTCCTTTAAGAAAAATCTAATTTTTATGCCTCCGTGCTGATGATAGCCATAGCTGGAGGCTAGTGCTGCCCCCCAACAGTCGACCAAATGTTAGTCGTCCAGAAAGTTCATCAGTCGGCGAGATTTCATTGGTCGCTTAGTCTCAGAAAAAATAACAACAAAACAAACAACCAAACGGGAAACTCTATCAGGAGCTGCTCCTTGTCAGAATAAATCCAAACCTATATGACTGGACCATGTGGGACTTTAATTTGAAAGGACAGACACAGGAAGTGTCCACGCTCAGCAGTCAGACAGGAGTCAGGTTTCCCTTCTTCTGTAAATATTCAGTCTGATAAACACGGAGACATTGATCATGTTGGGGCTACCCAGAGCTCATATGTGCACGCATGCGCGCGAGACCAGTGAAACACGTGAACACACGTGAGCGCGGTGCACAGAGAGGCAGTCAGAGCTACAGGCTACAGTGAGGCTAAAAACAGAGTTCAAATGAGGTTTTTCCAAACAGCTTTTTATGTCGGGGCTTCAGGACACTTGGATCACTACGGACGAGCAGTATGGAGATATTTTGTGGTTTCAATTATGTGTTTTTGGACGTTTGAATCTGGGGCGCCGTCAGCCTCCATTAGGTGGAGTTGTGTTGCTACCTCCTCTCCCCTTGGATCTCTGCAAGTGATGTGAGGACTCTAAAACTTCACCTGAGCCTCCCTCGGCATGAGGGCATTTTTGGGTGCACTATCCCTTTAACAAGCATCGTATATCCTGTTTACCTGAAATCCTGAGTGCAGAGCTGATCTTCTTTTGATGACTTCCTGGTCGACTAACGTTTGGTCGACTGTTAGGGGGCAGCTCTCGTCAAAAATAACAAAGTTGATGTTTAGTTAATCTCCTCACGTGTGAAACAAATGTGTCATGTTTTCTTTTAAATTACACTTTGCATAAAACCAGTAATGTAACATCAGAATTAAAACATGTTAATATGATCCCATTAAAGGACAGCAAACTGTGATACTGGATTACGGCCCCGTCCTGCTTCATGGTTTGACTCCTCATATTAGATAATAATGATTTGAATGCAGTGACGCTGCCTGGTACTGTAGCATGTCTCGGTGTGTCCTGGCCCTCGGTGTGTTTGTCACGCTCACCCTGACGTCCCAGCATCTGATGAAAAATAGATTTCTGCCACACAGTTTCCAATCTGCCAAACCCCCCAAAAAGAGATGTCTGCAGCCGGCCGAGCACAGTGTAATCCCTCTGTGGACACGACGATTACCCCCAGTCCATAATCCCCCCCCCCCCCCCCCCCCCCATCACTGCCGATTTACAGAGAACGACAGTTTCTGTTTTTCTTCTCATTCTTTCACTTCAGACTGGCCTGATTCCTCTCACAGAAACAGATGGCACCCATTGAATCTTTTCTCTTCAATAAATCACATTCGGTTTTCGGCCCTAAAGATTTGGGTGGTACTCTGCTAATTGCAGTCTGTCTGAACTCTGCAGGGTTTGGCCGCCCGCGTCTTTTGACATGAAGGGCCACAAATTGTGATAAGTTTTATTAAATCATAGCATTGTGCATAAAATATCATAAAATGGGGAAACATGGTGAGACAGAACCAATGGTGACATCATCATCAGAAAGATCAAATGAACTGTGTCAGACATTTAAGATGTGTTGATAGAAATGCTTCGTCCAGGTTCACCTGTTGTCTTGATAAATTCAGTATATTTCAACATGTCCTCATACTTTAACAACAGAATAGACCGAATCACCCTGACGTCGTACTGACAACAGCTCCAGGTAAACAGCTGGCAATTGATTACATCTGTGGATATATTTGACATTTGTTTATTCATGTTGTCATCATGTTGTAATGTTTAATGACATGTAGTAAATCAGAGTGGCCCGATGCTCTGCTTTTTATGTCCCTGTGTCGGTGATGCCTGTAACCAAAGGTATCAGGTTTTCGTGTTGTCCGTCTGTCCCATTCTCATGAATGCAGCAGCTCAAGAAAGCCGTGACGGAATTTCTTAAAATTTGGCACAAACATCCACTTGGACTCAAGAATGAACTGATCAGAATTTGGTGGTCAAAGGGTACTGTGACCTAGGGCTGGGAGATATGGACAAAAAAACATATTTTGGTATTTACAGGCTGAATGGCGATACACGATATATATCTCGGTATTTTCTAGGAAATGGGCAACATGTTTTCAGCTCCAAGTCAAAGCCACATTTGAGACGTCACAACCAGTTTTATAAAAACAGACTGTGATAAAATAAAATACAAAGACAGAGATTTTATTCCCTGTTTGAAAATAGGCAGCTGCACAACAGTTACACCTCAAAACACTCGTCGGCGGCAGGGTGCTGTGAAGTTTAGTTGATTCAAAATACACATTAAACACACATTAAACACACATTAAACATGGCTTAATAGAGACAGTTTCAAACACAAATCAGCTTCATTATAACTCGCAGCATTCACAGACAAACACTTGTCTTTATCTGGACACATTTTCCCCACAAATACAACATGCTAACGTTATTAGCACAAGCCTATGGCATTTTACATTGTATAAATTAGCCTAGCAGCTAGCAGAATTCAGTCATATGAAGCCAGGCATACCAGCAACGTTTTAACAAAGATAACATTACAAAACAGTCTTTAAATTGTTGGCTGAAATCATGTGTGTGTAGAAGAGTTAATTAAGACATAATAAAGTTTTACGTCTTGAGCTTTAAAAGTCTTTAAGTTTTCCAGTTAGACCAGTTTTATCCTGTTAGTTTTCAGTTGTGATGTAAGATGTTGAAGCAGAGTTTGATCCACGTCGTTGACCTTTGCACACTCTGTGGGTGTGGTGAGATCGTTCTCTGAGTGTTATCCTGGACGTTGTGTGTTTTGCTGCTCTGATAGCGACGGCAGTCTAAATAGGTGTGGTCTTTTATTAGACTTCACAACAGAAGCTCTTGTGTCGGATTCGGCCGTCTAACTGGGTAATATGATTACATAAAGGGCTGTTCTCTGTTCAGTCACTGCATCTTTAGAGACGCCAGCTATCTGTCGACTGCCTTTAATTTAATTTAATTTAATTTAATTTCTGAAGCCAAAATTCAACAGTGAACTAAAGACTTGTGAGCTTTTTTAGTTCTTTGAGTCTCGGCATGTGCCACTGTGGAGATGTCTTTGTATGATTATTTGGGCCTCATTATCCTCCCTTTTTTTGACATACTGCATTCATTTGTTCAGATTTATTTTCTCTTTATGCACCTGAACCTGATGCTGAACCTGATCTCAAATGTGGCCTCAAACAGTTTGTAGAAAATACTGAGATATATATCGTGTATCGCCAGTCAGCCTGTACACACCGAGATATGAATTTTTGTCCATATCGCCCAGCCCGAATGACATGCCTTCAGGTCTACCAGTATCATCACTCTAACTTCACTTGCTACAGCCTCCTAAAGACAGGAATGTCAGCTGGGATCGCAGTGGCCCCGTGGGCCTCAGTGGGTTAATATACTAGTGCTGACTTCTGCTTAAGTCAGTCAGATCCAGTCCAGGTGAGCTGAAATGCAGATTTAAAGAGTTTAAAATTATAAAGTAGTCAAAGTTTTAAACATGCAGCTTCTCCTCCTGTCTTTTGATTTTATAGAAGAGATAAATCTTCACACAGCATTAAAGCAGTAAAATGACTAAAACCACACTTCATTAATCATTTTAAATTAAATCAAATAGTTTTTTTTCCCAAACAGTTGATGCCAAATCCCCGTTAGCATAGTTGTCTCTTTGTCTGCTCTTTTCACCAGCCACTAACATAAAATACTTTTCACTGGCAGCAAATCTGTGGTGGGCAGAGCCAGATTAGCATGACTCAAGGCTGCGGCCACCAGCTGTAAAATGAAGAATGAGCGTCTCTGTTCTCCAGTAAAAACGTGGCTTACAGTCGTGTCTTCAGTCCACAGTGTGCGCTCTCTGTGTTCACTGTTATTCTTGTGATAATGATGGTTGCAGGGTTCTGTGTGGAACAGCAGCACAAAGATCCTTTTACTATTTCATCACACTCATACACTTGAATTTAAAGTGAAGTTTTATGATGTGGTAAAGAAGGAGGAGCTTGGGTAGTGTATCGAACAGTGTGCAAGTAGAAAAGACATGAAGATGTTAAGCTGTATTAATCACTTCATCAACTGTTTCAGCTCCAAAAACCCCAAACACTTGAATAGTCATGTTTCCACAACTGTATTTTATGTGCATTTTGAAATATGATAAATAGCATTTAAAAAGCTGAATGAAAATGACGACATTAGAGGATTAATAAAGAGTTGATGCACTAAGTAAGTTCTGAGGCAGCGAACATTTGATTAAGACACCAACAAATGATTATCATCTGTAAACACCTGCTGTGTGTAAGTGATCTACTCATACGACCTGTCGTTAGAAAGCTACGCTCATGGTTCAATTGATGCAACTATTTCAAGATACAGTACAGCCACCACAGCAGGTTCAATAAGCACCTCTGTCAGACAAACAGATCTAAATCCAGTGAAATATCTCGTCCAATCACATTATTACATCTGTATGCATGAACCTTATTATTTCAAATATTCATGTTTCTGGACATACTGTCCAAAATATCTCCAGTTTGCATGTAAACATGTTGACACCTCATTACTACAATATCAGCTGAACTCTGACCTTTTGATTGGCACCTTACTCGAGCCAATAGGAGCTTCCATGTCCTCTCCCTGGCCTACATCAGCCAACAAGAGCCTGTGTTGAAAGGAAGAGCCCGCCCCCCTTCTCATGTTACAGAGCCAATCAACAGCCAGCAACTGGCCCGGTGGCTTATGGGTCGTGTAGTCACTCAGTATGTTTACATGACATCAGAGAAAATGGATTTATGGTGTCAGTAGGACTGAACAGAACTCCACCACTGACCCAAAATAACCACGTAAGACACCAGTAAAACACTCAAAAATCATGCAGACAAGACCATAAAATCCCAGCAGCCCCTTCACCAGAGGCGTCATTAACAGGCGGTAGATAAAATATAGGCCTATATTAATGAAGGTTCATTAGTACGGTTTGTATTTCTCTGTAATGTAGCACAGTGTTAACAATGTTACTGATACTATTCTTTCTCACACCTTCAACTCAAACCACCAAAATATATCATTTAATCATTACATTCATATCAGAAACATGCAGGAGACTAGTCCACTGATGGACCCTGATGAGGACTGTTGGTCCACTGATGGACCCTGATGAGGACTGCCGGTCCACTGATGGACCCTGATGAGGACTGGTGGTCCACTGATGGACCCTGATGAGGACTGTCGGTCCACTGATGGACCCTGATGAGGACTGGTGGTCCACTGATGGACCCTGATGAGGACTGTCGGTCCACTGATGGACCCTGATGAGGACTGGTGGTCCACTGATGGACCCTGTTGAGGACTGTGGGTCGAGGAGGAATATTAGTCGGGGGGCAGCCCTACATAAAACCCATTTTCATTCAGATGTCTCGAGGTCAGAGGTCATGTGATCTCTGTGTAAAAGGCAATGCCAGTTTTCCCCTCGCCAAATTTAGCCTGACTTTGGAGCGTTATTTAACCCCTTTACTGACAAGCCCTGACATGCTTTAAAACTGCTGCTGCAGCCTCTGAGGGACAGTAATGATGGCCGACGTCCTCGCTGAGTAAAAGAGGTTAAAAGACAACTGGAGAAAATTCTTCAAGACAAACCAGCAAAGACCTAAAATCAGTCCTGACGTGGCGGTGTGAAGAGTTACCAGTCAAACTGAACGCTGAGGACTGGTTGTGGTGCGGCAGGTTCCTCCTGCTGTTTGTCTGTGGTCCTCGGGGGAGACGACCTTTAGCGCAGCACCATATTTATGTCCAATAAAAAGGGACCTCTGTGGAATTGTGGGAGACTGTTGAGAGATCATTTTACAGTGAAACCAGTGAGCTGAGGTTTATAATTGTCAGCAGTGTTGCAGTCACTAGAGAGACTCGCAGACAGGAGGGGAGGTCTGGTTCTACACAGAACCTGGTTCTGTATCCTCAATATTCCGGTTGCGCATGAGTCATGTAAACACGTGCATAACCCGATTAAGGTCATATTCCGGTTGGAGAATATTCCGAATAAGACCCCTGGCATATGCCTGTTTTAACCAGAATATTGTGACATGTATACACCTTAATCGGAAAATGCCCCGTACTGGAATATTCAGTAACGTCTGCGCATCCTCGATTCACAAGAAATCCTGGGTTGTCGGTGTTGTTATGGTTATAGCGAGCAGGGAGAACAGCAGAACTGGCTTCGTACCTTCATCCACAGACTGCGGGGGGCCGTAACTGGCGTGAACGACATAAGCTGGAAGGAAAGGTCCATACACTCGTTCGCCTTTTCTTCTCGCTCTCGTCTTCCATTGTTGAGGACAAAATGGATCAGCAGGAGTGTTGTCGTTAAGTTGTGGTGCAAAAGCATAAGTAGGACAACACAGGGGTATGTGGGAAACAAACATTACAGCTTCCATTCATTGTGAACACAACTTCTTCTTCTTCTTCTTCTTCTTCTGTATTTCCAGCAGACCAGAAGCCTATAGGCGTATCGCTGCCCCCCACAGGTTGAGTGTTGCATTAAATCAGAGTGTTTCTGGTGGGCCAGTACCCTGCAGTCTTTTCTGGAATACGCCAAAACACGGGAATATGTCAATTAACATGTAAACGGAATATTCCAGTTGCTGCAGCGCATATAAACACCTTATTCGGAATATTACCTTAACCAGAATATTGACCTTAATCGGAATATGGTGTGCATGTAAACGTAGTCATTGTTTTCAGAAAGCAGAGGTCTGTAGTCGTGATTCCATTTAAATAAACTTTAAAAATGTTGCAAAAAAGAATTGTGTGTTTCCATCAGCTGGTTCGGAACGAATAAATTCAACTAGTGTAGTTTGGTCAGAAGTTAAGCGCGGCTGGGACGAAGTAGAAGACAAAACAAGTCTCCAGAAAACAGAGCAGCTTCAGGAATTACTTTTAGTTGGACAAGTTTTAATTGTTTCTTTATATCACGCGGCGTTTCATGCTGTGAGGAGACGTATTATTTCATTTTATTTATTTTGTCAAGCTGATGAGTCGTGAGTTAATTACCATTACTGTAAAAGTCACCTAAAACTCCTGTTCAACCAAATTATTTGAAATTTGAGACGCAAGTCCACAAAAATGCACCTTGGACTGTTAAGCCCCGCCCACTGGATTCTCTGCCATTTTGAATTGTTTCAAAAACAGTCGAATGAATAGAGCTCAATGAACTTTGAGTTTATTAACATGAAACGTGTTGTACAGTGTCTTTGGATGTTGATACAACTTTCTGTCATAGATGAACAAGGCTGGTTAAAAAACATGGCCACCATTAATGAAAAACACTCGCCAAGGGCGGGGCTTAGCAGGCAACAGGAAATAACTCGAGGTTCCTTTGAGCAATCTTGATTAAACTCAGAGGACACATCAGGTTCTAACATCTTGACGTTCAGACAGAGTTTTGTTTAATTCTGTGAGGCGAGGCAAATGTGGCGACTTTGAATGTGCTCTTGCTGAAATGCTGAAATGCTGATCACGTAATGGTCACCATACACTTCCATCATAATATTCTAAGCTTCTGTTCTCTAAACTTTCAAACTTTGAGCAGCCATCTCACCAGAACTCAGTGTTTCTTACAGATTGACCCACAGTGCTGAGCTGCATCTCTAATTCATCTTCAGGTTCCCAGCTTGGTTTGCTGCTGTGTTTTACTGGTCCTGGATTACGGTGATGTGTCGTACATGAAAGAATCTGCTAGGGCTGCACCGACATGGACTTTCTGATTCTCGTGGCTGATAACCGATAACTTCACATGTTTGTATTTAATAAAGAAGTGAATAACGTGTAGTCTGTGTTCACCTGAGGGTCAGAGAGGCTGATTTAATGTTCCACAGCTCTGACCGAACCAAATCAAACTGTTAACACAACAAACACAAACAACAGGTGTGACTCTTCATACCTGCGGACATCATGTCCACCGTCACTGGCCCCGCCCCCTTATAACCCTGCACTACAGATGAACATCATAAACACAAAATGACTTTTATCAGTAATAAATGTGACGTTAACGGTGAGACAGAGGATGATGATGATGAAGCTCAGTGTTACTGTGTAATTCTCTGGTGTGTCAGTAAAGTTAAAACATAATTTAAAGGAAAATTTTCCCTTTGAAAGCCTGATTTTCAACTACTAATCAATTATTATTATTATCTGACTATATAATGATGAAAACTCTGTGTGTCTGTTCCATGTTTTTCTCCTCACTGACTTGGTCAATCCATGTGAAATTTGGCACAGTGGTAGAGGGTCATGGGAGGATGCCAATGAAGCAATATTACATCAATTGGCCAAAGGGGGGCGCTATAGCAACCCATTGAAATGTCAAACTTTGAATGGGCATATCTCATGCCC
>NC_065526.1:1578137-1600649 GCF_006386435.1 Epinephelus moara | reverse complement strand
CAGTGTGTCATTCTGTCAGTCAGTCATTCTGTCTATCCCACGTTTTTCAAACACTCTGTCTGAATACATTGCTCTTCTTAATGGGTTCAGTTGACTATTTAATCTGCAATTTCCTATGACCTGTATCCCAAACACACACCATGTGAAACTGTACGTGGGCAACTGTGCACTCAGTGGGTATGGACTAGTTATTATTATCATTTTTAAGTTATTACAGTTGATTCTGAAGGGAACGTGAATGATGAACCACATTTTATCACAGTTTATCCAGTTATAGTTGTTGAGACGTTTCATATTTTGCAAATTAATCCAGTCATGATAAAGAGAGGAGAAACAATGAGACAGACGTAAGAGTGAAGAGGGACTTTGGTATTTTTAGATTTCACATTTGGAGCTATTTTCGGTCATCAAAGTGTGTTACATAACATTTGATGATATCAGTGAAAAATCTTTGAGCCTTTATGTTTGGTGATTTGGCGGACGGCGAGGTGTCAGTGATTTTACATTTCCTGCAAACCGACCTGCTCCATCAGACATGCATGTTAATATGACGGTGTGACCCGTCTGCTGTCTGAGTGGATCTGGGATTGTGTTGTCGTCAGAGCGGAGTCAGTCTGAAGGTTGAGCAGCAGCTCCACGTGGCACTGAGAGATGTGGGGCTTTTATTGTGAAAGAGTAACTTTTCCTGACCTTTGTTTCATCCTGATTTCATTTACTGATGATGACAGGAGACTATTGTTGATGAGAAGTCTTGAGTTTAACAGCTTTTCCTTGATGTTTCTCGTCTTTCTTTCACTAGCAACCACCGTAACAAATAAAAACAGGATAATGCTTTATTCACATTTGAGAAGAAGAAGAAGAATGAAATGAGTGGATGTCCTCACAGTGTCTCAGGACAGGAGAGAATAGAGTGTGATCATGGATGTCGAATTTGTTTTCAGTGATCATTATTGAACACTGAATGTAGCATCTGGACTCTAAATATTAAGTCAGTGTGTTTCTCTTTGGGCCCTCTGCAGTCGACCTGCACTCATTTTCAACAGTCATGTTATGGTTTGGTTTGGTTTGATTTGGTTTGCACCGTCAGCTCAGCACAGCAGGGATTTACATTTCCATGACATCAGGTCTACCTGCTTGAAGGTGTTTCTTAGGCAGAATTTATCATTTTTAATCATTTAACCAGGAGCTGAATAATCCACTGAGGTCTCCTCCTCTCCAAAACAAACAGATCAGCTGATTTAAACCAGTCAAAACACTGAACAAATACGTTTCACGTTAAAATCCGTATATCTTTGATGCTGTGTGGCATGTCAGAGACGGGCGACTCACCCAGCACCTGCATGTATGCGCTCACCTCTTTATGCCTCTGCACCGGCAAAAGCTGTGGCCGGAGGCATTATGTTTTCAGGTTGTCTGTCCGTACGTGAGTGTGCCCATTTCTTCAAATTTGGCACAAACGTCCACTCAAGAATAAAGTGATTCGATTTGGGTGGTCAAAGGTCACTGTGACCTTTTTAATCTGTCTCATTCTCATGAATACACTATTTCAAGACAACCTTGAGGGATTAAAAAAATAAAATAAAAATCTGGCATAAGCGTCCACGTTGACTCGTTGACTCAACTATTAACTGATTCAGACTTTTTTGGTCAAAGGTCATGGTCACTGTGACCTTCAAACGGTCTCACTCTTGTGAACACAACATCTCAAGAACGCCTTAATGGAAGTTCTTTACATTTGACACAAACAACCACTTGGACTGAGGAATAAACTAATTAGAATTTGGTGTTTGAAGGTCAAAGGTCAAGGTTACTGCGACCTCACAAAACATGTTTTTGGCCATAACTCAAGACTTGTCACGCTAGTTATGACAAAACTTCACTTCCGTACGTACGTCCATTCGTCCCATTCTTGTAAACTCGATATCTCAAGAACACAGTGAGGGAGCTTCTTTAAATTAGACACAAACGTCCACTTGGACTCATGAATAAATTGATTAGATTTTGGTGGTCGTGTGTCAAAGATCAAGGTCAGTGTGACCTCGTATGTGTCACTCTCTTGAATGTGATTTCTCAAGAATGCCATGAGAGAGTTTCCTCAAATTTGTCACAAACATCCACATGGACTCCACGATGAACTGTTAAGAATTTGGTGGTCAAAGGTCAGTGTGACATCATGAATTCATACACTGATTCTGACAAAACTTGACACAAATGTCTAACAGGATAAAATAATGAAGGTCAAAGGTCAGCTTGACTGTGACATCATCATGTTTTAATGTCATATCTCAGGAACAGAAGGGGAGACATTTGGTCAGATACTGAATTGGTGACTCTAATCTTGAAACTGTGCTGATTGTATAGATCTTCTGTGTGTGAAGCATCCATGATTTTGCAACTTGAAGTGTTCGTGCAGCCTGCGAACAACCACGAGGTGATAATTCTAGTTTCTCTGATAACTTAAGATCCAGACGTTGAGGTGGTTTTCACCAGGAGCTGAATGATCCACAGAGGTCTCTTCCTCTCAGAAACAAACAGACCAGATGATTTAAACCAGAAAAACTGAATAAAGACGTTTAAAGTGTTTTTCCAACACTCACCGTGGAGGGGCTGCTAACTACGGTGGCTGATGTGAAAACATGAATGTCTCTGTCTAGAGTCAGTGTTTGGTTTGTCCATTCTGGGCTACTGTAGAAACATGGCGGTGCAACATGGTGATATCCGTAGATGAGGACCTGCTCCCTGTGTGGACATTAACGGCTCATTCTGAGGTAACAAGAACACAACGCTTCTAATATTCAGACCTTTAAATCGGCTCACATTTTGATGCTAAGCCTCCAGTTTCTTTCTTATTCAGCTGAGGCTCAGATGAATATTTGTCTCTTTATGTTGTCGGTCTTCAGACATACAGCGGGATCCTCTCACACATCTGACCGTAGTGTTTGTATTCAGTGTGTTTACATGTACATACATAATCCATTTGGCCGGTAGCTGCAGCCACAGCCAGCAAGGAGCTGTTGAAGTGCTGATCCTGATGGTTTATGGGAAAACATCTGTGCTGGCCGGCGGTCAGCTGCCACACGGCGAGCCAAAGAAAGCCTCGGTTATTTTAGATCTGCGCTCTCTGTGAGCTCTCCTC
Organism: Epinephelus moara; assembly: GCF_006386435.1. NCBI lineage: Eukaryota > Metazoa > Chordata > Actinopteri > Perciformes > Serranidae > Epinephelus > Epinephelus moara. Next base: position 1,597,513 of record NC_065526.1, on the reverse strand, counting down.
AGAATTGTGCGTCCAAAAATAAAATAGCATGTTGGTTGTGACCGCTGGGCTGGAGGCTTAATATAGTGTTGGCCTCACAGAGAGAGACTGTCGTCTTTACTACAGGGACAGGCTCATAATATCTATCAATTAGTCAATCAGTCTATCAATCAATTAATCAGTCAATCAACCAATCAATCAGGATTTATCATCCTGTGAAGGAAAACATGATGTTTTAGTTTAAAACCTTGGATGTTACTGATTCTGATCCCAAAACTGAATGTCAGGATGTTTGTACATTTTTATCTTGTTAATTAACATTTTTCTGAACTTCTTATTTATAACAATTTAAAAAATCTTTCACAGTAAAACATGAGAACTAAGAGGGACACTCGTTTCTAACCCGACTGTCCTAAAGTTCACGTTGTCGTCGTATTTGTTCAGAGACAAAAGCGTCTGAGTTGTTTGCGTCTAAAGTGATTCACTGTTTCTCATTCGCAGGAAATTTCTTCCCCTTTATTTTGCTTTCCTGTCTGAAATATTTCCCGTCGTTAAACATTGTGAGGTTCAGTTTTCACGCGTTTTCTTTTGCAGGAAGTCTTTTAGATGTGAGAGTGACTGGTGGCCTCTTAACCCTTTCCCCGCCAGAGTATTATTTTGTTTGAGCCAATGCCAAGCGCCGTGTCACCGTCATGGAGATCCTGTTTCGTCCCACCAAACTCGTTTGCGTCTTCGTCCAAAATCAGATTCAGAGTGTTGTTGATCGAGTTCATCAACATCTCCACGGCTTGTGTTACCGTGAACTTATCCGTCAGCACCGGCATTTTCGTGCCGTTCACAAGCGGCTACATTTCTGTAAACAACATCTTCTTCTGGTTTCCAGCGGCTCTTCTTCTTCATTTGGTTTTTGGACACAACAGCGTTGTTCTATTTCACAAGATGTGTAACAGCGCCCCCTATCTTATAACAGTGACAACACGGATTGCTAGAAAATCTCGTCAGTGGTGGGGAAAGAGTTAATAATCCCACTGCTGTTAATGTCCTGAGAGATGTCGTAGCCTTGAATCTCTCTCAAAGTTCATTATCTATTCTTACAAATTACTTAAATGTGTTGGCCAGTGACTGATTTTTATTGCTGAATTATGAATTATATTCTGAATTAATCGCTCACTTTAATATAATGTAAAAACACACCAAATGTCTCCCCTTCTGTTCCTGAGATATGACGTTAAAACACGATGATGTCACAGTCAAGCTGACCTTTGACCCTTTGACCTTCATTATTTTATCCTGTTAGACATTTGTGTCAAGTTTGGTCAGAATTAACATATGAATTATTGAGTTATGGACAAAAACATGTTTTGTGAGGTCACACTGACCTTTGACCACCGACCTCAAAATTCAAAGCAGTTCATCATTGTTTGTGCCAAAATTGTGGACATTTCCTCAAGGCCTTCCTGAGCTATGTTCATGAAATAATGACGTTCATGACGTTCATGAAGTAATGACGTAAGGTCACAGTGACCTTGACTTTTGACCACTGAATTCAAATCAGTTCATTGCTGAGTCCAAATGGACGTTTGTGCCAAATTTGAGAAATGTTCCTTGAGGCGGTGTTGAGATATCGTGGTCACAAGGATGGGACGGACAGATGAAAAACCTGAAAGCATAATTCCTCCGGCTACAGCTGTCGCCAGCATAAAAACTACTGTGACAGAATGTGAAGTTGAGATTTTAAATGTCTTGTTTTGTGCGAACAAAATAAAACAAAATATTCTGTTAACTGGTATATAAAATGATGGGCCCTCTCATCGCAGTATGTTTTATTTTGTTTTTGTTTTTGTTTTGTTTTCCCCCACTATTTTTGCTTTAAATTGACTGAAAAAATTAATTGATTATTTAAATAATCAAAAAGTTTTGTGAGGTTTTATAGAAAAACTAAAAATTCCAACCAATGTCAAATAAAATTTGCAAATAAAATGCTCACTTTACAGGGCAGCTACAATATAGAGTAGAATAGAATAGACTTTATTGTCATTGCAGTAAAATTGCTGTGCCATGTCTGAATATTAAAAAAGGAAATGGACACACACGCGTCGACACAATCATCCCAGATCAATAAACATCATAAATAACATTAAAAGCAGTATGTTGACCCATTATTGCTTGTCTGAGTTCAGCTGAATGATTCTCTAAAGTTGATAACACGATGGTGGAGCAGTGTTCGATTCAGTTCAGTGACGGCTCTTAGAGAAAAGCCGTCCTTCACTCTGGAGGTGCGAGCTTTGAGTGCTCTGTAGCGCCTCCCAGAGGGTGTCAGAGAGAACAGGTGATGACAGGGTGCGTCGCATTTTTCAGGATGATGTCCTCCAGAGGGGGCAGAGTGAGCCCAGTGATCTTTTCTGAGGTTCTTGTGACTTTTCAGGTCTGTCTCTGTACAGCAGGCTGCCAGACAGTCTGTTAGAAGCAGCTCTGCAGAGTCCGTAACATGAAGGGGTGTAAATCACCAGTTTCATCACAATACGATATCGATACAGTGTTCGGTCATATCACAAACTCTGCCACAGTACGATTTCCATGCGATTCAGGGTCCTGCGATCAATATGAGCCGATATTATCTGATCATTTAACTCAGTCTGTTCAGAAGAAGCTGCTGCAGCTTTATTTGTTACTTTGGGCCATAAAAGATAAAAACAACACATAAATAAAAAGAACAGGGAAGTTGATTTTAAACTGACTCCACTGACACACAGGAAACAGCACATGGGATCATGGGAGTCTGTAAAGTCGTCATTGATGACACAGAGGTGCAGTCCTGTTTGTTGTTGTTGTTGTTGCTGCTCTGGACGCCACGCAATGACGTAACCTGATGAATGTTGGAGCAGCTGAGACTGACCTTTAATGACCCCCCAACACTGAGAGTCACTGTGGATCCTCCTCTCAGGACAGACGCACTTTTTTAAAAACAAAAATGTATTTTCATAAAACTTTTAATTATTAATAATTTATTGTTTCCCTCTGAGTCAGTGTAGTCTACAAATTATCAAACAAAAAGTGACAAAATAATGTCACGTCAAGTTTCAGCGAATAAAACTCAGGTTTGTTTACGTCGCCTGAAGCAGTGAATCAGATTGTTTGTTGACTGATAATGATCTCAAGGTCAAAAATCAACTTCACAATCAAGTTTAATGCTGAGAAGGGCTTCACTTAAAAAGACTTTACTGATTGGTGTTTTACATAGAGTAGGAGAAATGAAAATGAAAAGCAAGTTCTGCGAAAGTCAAGAAACATGGATATACATTAGAATGAATTAGTAAAAATTATGAGGAAATTAATTAAATTTGTAAAAAAAAATAAAAATAGTAACAAGTGGAAAAGATCTAAAAAGTACAAAAAAGTACAAGAAAAATACCTGAAAATTAGCACACAAAAAAAATACTTAAAAGTTTTAGAAAATTACCTGAAAATTGGCAATAAAAATAGAAAAATAGAAAAACACCTGAAAAGTAAAAAGCAAAAAAAAGGTCAGAACTACAAAGAAGTTACTTGAAAATAAGCAACAACAAAAAAAAGTGAAATGTTCCAGAAAATAACCTTTTTTCAAATTTTCAAAATTATTTGGACATTTTTCTCAGCTTGTTTTTAATTATTATTATTATTATTAATATTATTATTATTACTTTCTAAATCTTCTGTTTTCTTCTTCTTCTTCTTATTATTATTATCGTAATTTGCAGAAAATTTCTTGCAAAGATGCTTATTACCTTTTTTCCATGTTTTTGAAGAAAATCAAACCGACGTGCTCGGGGTTGAACCCTGAGGCGCCACAAGAAAAGAAAAAGTGATGTCGATCCAGGTTTCAAAGGGTTAAATTGAAAGTGTTCAGTGTCAGAAGTAACGAGGCCACAGGAATATTAAACGTGTGGATTTAAATGAGGCAATAAAAAAATGAAGAAGTTTTGAACATTGATGGATGGAAAGAACGGTTTGTCTTTTTTTAATAACAAAACATTTTCAGATTTCCATCTTTGCAGCAGCAGCAGCTCTTTGATGTCACCAGCGTCACAAATACGTTTAAACGTTTTTATTGAGAAAAAAAAGCAGTAATGAAACATCGATTGTGTAAATTCATTCAACAGTAACGTGCCTATTAAACGCCACCGCTGATGTCACTGAAGAGTGAGACCTCTTTGTTTTGTTCTAATTAAAAAGTGTCTCTGTTCCTGTCTCCTCTCAGATATCCAGGAATTTTACGAAGTGACCTTATTGGACAGTCAGAGATGGGCGGAGTCTTCCAAGGCAGCAGACCCCATGGCGCCCGTCCACCTGTGGGACTTCTCCAGCCTTCAAAGCACAACGGTGACCTCGGACACTCTGCCCAGCCTTAGCACCAGCATCGAGGTAAGACTCGTGGACCCGTCGGTCACCTGTCACAGCTCAGAGGTCATCCAGGTGTGTCAGTGATGGCCGACAGGAAGTGAGGTGTCTCTGAAATGTTCTGGTTAATGTTGCGTCTCTTGGTAACAGAAACAGTAAAAATAGAGAACATTAAAAATAGATCTCAGCCTTCAAACAGGACAGGATGATGAGTGAAGGTGCTTCTGTTGTCACCTCAGTCTGTTTGATACAGACTGCTTCAGGCTCCTGTGGAGGAGACCAGGATGAGCACAGAGCACAACCAGCGTGAAAACACACCTGTGTTGTTCAGGTGTCCAAAAGAGGACAGACACCACCGTCACCTGCTTCTCATTAAACGTCTCTTTATCACATGACCTTTTCAAAACAAAAATGAGTCACATTTTGCCAACAAATAAAAACTAAAGGATATATTGAAAGACGGACAAATGGACAAATAAAAAAAATACTGTTTTAAAGTTTTAGTGTTTCTTTATGTAGCTGGAAACGTTTCGTCATGTGACAAAGGAAGTAAAGTTTTACTGGGAGCAGACGATGGTGTTGAAAGTGTTTTCCTGTGATTAGTGAATCAATCGAATGATTAGTCATGATGAACATTGGAGCATCTGGAGCATCACTAATCTTTCAGTGGCTCGAGGATTCATTTCTCTGAGTTACAAAAATGAAATGTCTGAATGAGATGTCAGTGATGTGCATGTTATAACATGTAGAAGTGAAACAGCATCATGACAGCGAGCGTGTGATCCTCCTGAGAGGTGACACCATGTAACACCATGAAGGTCGAGCTGCCTCATCGTCATGTTTCTGTTCATTGTTGCTTTTTCCCCACTCAGTTGCTTTTTCTGTTTCTTTGACATCTTGAGGACGAGTTCAACATGTGACATTCAACATTTGGGTAGAAAGGGAAGTTTGGCGTTTTCACACTGCGTATCCTTCGCCTCTTTCCACACACACATTGTTAACCCAGGGTAGACCTAAGACCAGGGCTGTACGAATCTGGGTTAAATGTCTGTTGCAACATGTGACTAACGTTTACGTTGTAGAATGACGAGTGACTGTTCTTTAGCATCAACTGTAAACTGTCGCCATTAGCAGGGCGTTTCGTGAGATCGCCGCTGCATCAGAGGAAGGAAAGACTGAAAGTTTGTTCCAGACATGTTGTTGTTGTTTTAAGATAGCTGTGGTTTCAGTCAGCAGTAGTTACAGTCAATACAGCATAGTATCGTGATATTTTTGTGTGCAGTATCGTATCGATACACGGACGCCAAGTATCAGTGTTTTTATCATGTAAAATTTTAATATCACAAGTACTAATTCAACTTTTGGTAGCCGACTGGAATAATATAGTCTGCTGCTTTTTCAGTCCACCAGATATATTTTGCTGCGATTAAAAATGACTGAAAACTTTATCTTATTAGATTAAAAACCCATTTTTTTGGGAGACAAAATTTGCACTTGAAAAAAAGGTAATTATTGCCATATTCAGCATATTGCAACAAGGGGTGGGGGGAAATTGCTACAGCACGGTATTATGATATTTTGCCTTGGCAATATTGTATCGATACAAGAAAGATAAGTATGGATTATTTTATTATATTTAAATTGTTAATAGTGCAACTAAAAATTAAACTTTGGTAGAATACTAGAATAATAAATTCAGTCACTTTTTCAGTCCGTTAAATACATTTTGCTACAAAAAAATGACATTAAATGAACAGACTGAAATCGTATTAGATAAAGCAAAATTTTCGGTATATTTTTATTTTATTTATTTTTCGTTAAAGGTTTTTTTTTGAGGGGGAGTTTTTCCTGATCAGCTGTGAGGGTCATAAGGACAGAGGAATGTCGTATGCTGTAAAGCCCTGTGAGGCAAATTGTGATTTGTGATATTGGGCTTTATAAATAAAATTGATTGATTGATATTAAATCACAATATATTGCAATATATGTTGTTGCAATACTCATGATAGTATCATGATAATATTGTATCAAGGGGCCTCTGGTTATTCCCTCACCGAATTGCAACACGTTTAAAATCACAATAATATCGTATCGTGACTTAAGTATCACGATAACATCATATCGTTACTTAAGTATCGTGATAATATTGTATCATGTAGCCTCTGGTGATTCACAACTTTAATTGCAACACACCTAAAATTGCAATAAATTGTGTCGTGGGGCTTCTGTTGATTCCACCCCTAATCACAACACGCTTAAAATCACAATAATATTTTATTGTGTCTTGAGTATTGTGATAATATCGTATTGTGTAGCCTCTGTTGATTCCCAACCCTAATTGCAACTCGTTGGAAATTGCAATAATATCGTATCGTGACTTAAGTATCGTGATATCGTATCGTGACTTAAGTATCGTGATATTGTATCGTGACTTAAGTATTGTGATAATATTGTATCGTGACTTAAGTATCGTGATAATATCGTATCGTGGCTTAAGTATCGTGATAATATCGTATCATGACTTAAGTATCGTGATAATATTGTATTGAGACCTAAGTATCGTGATATTGTATCGTGACTTAAGTATTGTGATAATATCGTATCGTGACTTAAGTATCGTGATAATATTGTATTGAGACGTAAGTATTGTGATATCGTATCGTGACTTAAGTATCGTGATAATATTGTATCGTGACTTTAGTATCGTGATAATATTGTATCGTGACTTTAGTATCGTGATAATATTGTATCATGTAGCCTCTGGCGATTCACACCTTTAATTGCAACACACCTAAAATCGCAATAAATTATGTCGTGGGGCCTCTGTTGATTCCACCCCTAATCACAACACGCTTAAAATTGCGATAATATTGGATCATAACTTGAGTATCGTAATAATATTGTATTTTGGAGCCTCCAGTAATTCCCACCTCTAATCGCAGCACTTTTAAAATCACAATAATCTTGTATTATGACTTGAGTACCGTGATAATATCATATTGTGTAGTGTCCGCTGATTCCCAATCCTAAGTGCAACACGTTGAAAATTGCAATGATATCGTATCGTGACTTAAGGATCGTGATAATATTGTATCGTGATAATATCGTATCGTCAGGCCTCTGGTGATTCCAACCCCTAGTAGTTACGATGGTTTTAACTTAAAGCATGCTTGTACTGATGACATGATGAAGAAGTCCTTTGATTGGACAACAAAAATGTGACACAAATTATAACCGGCAGCAGAAAAGGAAAAACTCCTTTAATGGGAAACAATGGGAAGAAAGCTCAGAGGGAGCAACTGAGGAGGGAATCTGTCTCCCTGGAGTCAGACGTGCAGAATAAAGAACATCATAAAATGACAGTGTAGACAATCAGGATGACATCAGCTGTCTGGAAGCACCTTCAGAGTAAAATACAAGTTCATCTGTTTTATAAGAAGGTAAAAATGTTAAAAATCTGCTTTTCTGTTGTGTTTTTTCTTGTCAGGTTGTAATAAAGACACGTAACAAGTCAAAGGTCATGAAGGAGCTCCCGACTTTAGTTGTTGTTGGTTAGCGGTCGCCCTCAGCAGATTTTATCAGCTGTAGTTAATTAACGATAATTCACCACAGAATGAAACCGTTTGCTTTTCTGCTGAGTAAGCAGCTGTGAGTTCTGGTTATGATGAGTCAGAAATCTCCTCAGAGAGACGATTAAGAGTCCTGTGGAGTTCATGTCTGCACGGGGATGTCCACATACTTTTGGCCATGTGAAACTGTGATTCTTTCTGCAGTCATGACGTCCGAAATCTAAAAACAGTGATAAGATGAGCAGAGCAGACCAAAGACCATCAGAGACGATGGAGACGATCTTACTGTCATTTCTCTGTAATCTCATGTTTTCATAACAGTTCGTGGGATTGGCCAGAAATTGGAATATAATCCACAAAATGTCATTTTCTGTCCTGGTATGAAATTGATTTTTTGAGCTGAAGTTTGTGGAACAGCTGGTGTCTGGAACAACAAACTGAACTGGATATATGTATTACTGTTATTATTATTATCAGACAGACAAAGAGGATCAAAACAGACATTTTTTATATATTTATCCTAAAGTTTGGTTGCTTTTTTCCTGAGGTTTGAAGTCAGTTTCTGCAAAGCCTCTTTCATTTTTTCATTTTATTTCACAGAAGTTTATAAAACATTTAACCTCTAAATTCCTTGAGATAAAAGCATTATAATTATTTTTATTTTGTGTATCTTGTGTGAAGACATTGCACATGACTTTTCTCATAAACATTTCGACTTATTAAAATGATGTTTTTCCAAATGTGTGACAGATATCAGTTCTTGTACCAACTTTGGAAACAGTGTGGAGTAGGTTAGTACTGTTATGTGACAGCGCTGCATGTTCCTGCAGTCTGCTGGGCTCTGAACGCACCACATCACTCGTTCATTGCTTTGCATTTCAGCGAGACGTTCTGCAGAGCTTCATCTGGTACTGTGTGTATTTGTGTGCGTGTGCAGACTGCTATGTGTAGATGGACAGGATTTACACATATTGTGTGTATTTATAGTCGTTTGTGAGGTAACAAGATAAATATGTAAATCAGACAGTTTAGGAGTTGTTCCTCTGAAGGAGCTACGCTGTTTTACTTAAAGGTTAACTTCTGTATTTTTCTACCTGGACCTAATTCTCTCATGTTTTTGTGTCTAACTGATTAATAGACCCTTTAATGGCTGACGTCACGATGACGTCATGTTATCAGCTGGAGGTGCAGCTGCCTCTCCCCCACAGGGCTGTAGGCTCCATAGGAGTGTTAAAATGTGTTTGTCTTGTTGTGTTATTGGGAGCCAGAATAGAAGGAGTCATGGCTCAAAACCAGCCGCCACTGCCCGTCAACAAAAACAAAGACAACTATGGTTAAATGTGATAAGACCAAAGGACTGGACGGAGGCCATCATCAAAAATGCTCACATGTGCAGCGCACACTTCATATCAGGTTAGGGAAAAAGTATTTCCTGTTGTAGGGATGAATAAGGTTATGTGTATTAAGGGTTATCATGTCCACCTCATCAGAAACTGGGGAGGGATTAAGAGGAATATTGGATTTCTCTGGAACGCTAACTTTTTAGCACATTAGCTAACGTTAGCTTCCATAGCAAAACAAACAAGTGTGGTCCTCCTTTGTAAGATTGGCTTCCTGTGACATCATCCATCCACTGAGTGAGAGCATACGGGTCGGCCAGTCTGGTCCCGTTGGTCAGTGTTTACTTATTCAAGTAACACTGGCGGTCCCGGAGAGTGAGTGACCTGACATGGTGCGTTGGTAAATTCAGTCTGACGCTCTACACTAAAATGAGAGCCCTGTTGGTGGAAGAAACGGAGCGTTATATTTCTACATGAATGAACCAACGGTTAAGTTAATCACACATTCACTCCGCTCGGCGCTCTGCTGCTCCGTCTCCACAGACAGAGTGTCCAGAGTGCGCTCTGCCACTCTGAGAGTGCGCTGCTCTGGATAACCCAACGCTACATTCAGACAGCGCTCCCAATTTATCAACGCTCCAGTTTGTGTCAGAGTGCGCTCCCACACTCACAATGAGTGTTTCTGAATGCACCACTCACATCATCTTCCTCCATCGTCTAAAACAAGACAACACAACTTGTTGGCTAGCGCTAGCTAATGTCTGTGGAGAACTGTTTTGCCTCCAGCTAAGCCCCGCCCACCTAAAAACAGCATACTTTACAGTAAAAAGGTTTTATAGAAACAACAGTTTTTAAAAACTGGTCCAGTATTGAGAGAGAGCACAGTTGGGTATATTTTTTTATACAGAATTTTTTGAAAATTAGTTAGAGTTAGAGCCATTTCCAATTTTTGTCCTGATGTACAAATTACATAATGTATAATATTTAATGTTTTTGTCACTGACAGGCTCAGACTGTTATTCTAAGTGTCTGACAGCATTATGAAAGGATCCCTACAGAGATAGAGCTTAATTCACCAGTTAGATGTGACAACATGCTGCCTCTATACACACTAACATGACTGTTTATTTAAATGCAGTCTGGTGGGTTTGGTGACGGTGATTTCAGGACTGTTTCTGGATCTGACTCTTTAACACAAAGCTCTATCTCTGTAGGGATCCTTTCATCATGCTGTCAGACACTTCGAATAACAGTCTGAGCCTGTCAGTGACAAACACAAACACTGTTAGTGGACGGACACTGACGGTGTGAACATGCCATCAGCTGCGCTCTCTCAACACATTGAATGCATTTTAAAACCTGTCATTCCTGTTTGTCACTTTGACACACAAACGTGGGAAGATACAGGCCAGGTTGAAAAATACTGAAATTACCTTTTAAGTAAAAGTTTAAAATCTACAGTCTGAAAACACTCTGTTATTAAAGAAAAGGCCTTAACTCATCAGGTAAAGTAAAAGTACAGATGTATCAGCAAAATGTCCTCAAAGTATCCAGAGTAAAAGTACTCTGTTTGCAGATTGGCTTGGAGTTTACCAATATGGAGCCAATGTCAGATACTGATGGGTAGGTGTGTTTAACTGTAAAATACAGCATCTAGAGCGGCCTGTCATAGGTTAGGATTTATTTTGACAAGGTGCAGCTCCTAACAGAGTGTCGTGTGTATTTTTTTTTTTCTGTGACTAAGCGACCGATGAAATCTTTCTGACTCGTGACCTTTCTGGTCGACTAACGTTTGGTCGACTGTTGGGGCGGCAGCCCTAACTGCGTCATATTGTTTTATTTGTAAAAATCTGAGACAAGTGTAGGGCAGTACAAGTAGAAAGTAGCACAAAGAAATACTGAAGTAAAGTACAAGTATGTTTAAACAGTAGAATACTTGAGTGAATGTACTTAGTTACTTTCTACCACTAGAACTTGGGTAAACAGATGAGACTGTGTAGAGAACCTGAACGTGTTGGCCGGAGCTGCTTCTCATTTACTTTTGTTTTATTCCATCAGCTGATCGTGAGCTTTGAGCTTTGTGCTTTGTGCTTCAGGACCAGCATTTTTTTGTTGTGAGTAAAAAGGTTGTTTTTAGTTTGTGTTGACTTCATCCTAGGAGACGACGCTGAGTCAGCTGCAGCTGAGTCAGCCTTTAGTTTTAGCCCACAGTACAGAACTCAGGTGCGGGTCAAACTGTTTTACCTGTTTGTAGTGCCAGACGAGTTGGGTTCATCTTATGATTCAGCCGCACGAGGCTCGTGGGTCCGCGGTGTCGATCCTTCTTAGTTTCACTTTCACCTGATGTTGGCAGGAGGAGGACAGTACCTCCCAGCCCTCCTGTTGACACGGACCGTTGTACTGCCAACAGAACCGTGTGCACCTCGGTGTGCCCTCTGCTGTCTGTCTGTCTGTTCATTTTCTATTTTATTTTAGAACGAGTCTTGTAACGCTGTTGTTTGTCCTGGTGGTGAATTATGTCCTTATTTCACACATTTGTCAGTTATTGACAACAGGACGTACATGATGACGACAGGACATAGGTGATGACGACAGGACGTACATGATGACGACAGGACGTAGGTGATGACGGCAGGACGTAGGCGATGATGGCAGGACGCAGGCGATGACGGCAGGACGCAGGCGATGACGGCAGGACGTAGGTGATGACGACAGGACGTAGGTGATGACGACAGGACGTAGGTGATGATGACAGGACGTAGGTGATGATGACAGGACGTAGGTGATGATGACAGGATGTAGATGATGACAGGATGTAGGTGATGACGGCAGGACGTAGGTGATGACGACAGGACGTAGGTGATGACGGCAGGACGTAGGTGATGACGGCAGGACGTAGGTGATGACGACAGGACGCAGGTGATGACGACAGGACGTAGGTGATGACGACAGGACGTAGGTGATGATGACAGGATGTAGGTGATGACAGGATGTAGGTGATGATGACAGGACGTAGGTGATGATGACAGGACGTAGGTGATGATGACAGGATGTAGGTGATGATGACAGGACGTAGGTGATGACAGGATGTAGGTGATGATGACAGGACGTAGGTGATGATGACAGGACGAAGGTTACAACAGGTCACAAGTTTGGACTCTTAGGTGTGAAAAGGCCCTCACTCAATTAACGCAGTAACGAGGAAATTAAAAAAAAACACATCAAAGAATCTGTGAAACTGTCAAACGTTTTTTTTTGTTTTGTTTTTTTTACAACGCCTGTGTTTTCTGCTCTAGCTCCACCCGTCTGGCACGTAAACAGGCTGAAAACAAACAGCCCCGGTTGGAGCCAGGTGTGTGTGTGTGTGTGTGTGTGTGTGTGTGTGTGTGTTTGCATTGAACTCCTTCTCTTTCTTTCCTCTTTCTCTGATTGTAAACACACCTCGACACTCGTAGGACTCCCCCCTCCTAAATGAAATCCTGCACACGTTGGCGCAGGCCAAACGCCCGCCCGGCCCTGATGGACAAGTAAGTACTGGAAGCCTGCTGTTGGTGGGAGGGGGTGTCGGTGTCGTCCACCCTCGCCGCATGTCCCATCCAGTCCTCATGTTGCTTTGGACCATCGGAGGGGGCGGGGGGGTTGTGGGTCCAGGGTCAGGGGGTCAGTTGGCCCAGATGGCCTCAAGGTGTCGCTGTAGTTCATTCACATTGATATAAAGGCGGAGTCTAAAATAAAACCAGAGAAGAAGAAACCTGCTGAGTGAGGAAGCAGCTGGTCCAAAACAGCGTTTAAAAGTCAGAGGAAAGAGACGAGACATCCTGATTTTATTAACTAATTTTAAAAATTTTAAAATGACTTTTTTCTGTGTCAGCTTGTAGCCCAAATCTTTTCTAAATGGAATAATTTCTTACCACAAAACGTCCCGTTTATCAAACGGAAGATTTGGTGAGCAGTTGTTGCTGTCACTGAGCAGCAGCTCTGGTGCAGACAGATGTGACTGTTAACGATGAAGTCACTCTCACCTGTCGATCAGACGAGTGTCAGGTGATCAAGTTTTTTTTTAGGCTGAATTTAAAAAGCAGGGAGTGTCTGTTTGTTCCGGCTGCTTCTTCTCGCTGCTCAGCAGGATTTCCTCACTGGTTTAATCATATTTTATCAGTCATAATAAAAACAGACGCCAGATACATGGAGGAGAAACACAGCGACACGTTGAGGTAGTGTGTGCTGGGTTCAGGGGTCATGGTTCATTGTGCTTTCATTCATTTTGGTTCATTTTGTCGGGTCTGAACAGTACACCTCCTGTCCTCAGCCGAGAGACATCGACAGTCTGTCCCACAGTGTCTCACCTCAAACCTGAAGCATTAAATATCCTTTTTATAAAACCAAAGTGGACGCTTGATCAGATTTGAGCCTCTGAATATTTAGTATTTGTAACATGTCACAGCTGCAGGTTCAACAGTTGATCAGTAGAAAGTGTCTGCTGTCGCTCAGACAGTGAACTGTAACCGGTAACTGGTAATGAATAATAATAATGATAATAATAATAATGAACTTAATCATTGTTTTATTGGCTTTAAAGGGACATACCGCAGTTAAACCTTTATTAAATCTTAATCCAAAGAGCTCTGTTCTTTTTCTGTAAATTAAACATTGTATTCCATCATGGTCAGCAGAGATTAGAGTTCTGCCTGATTGCTTTCGCCCAAAAATGTGTCTTTATATCTAAAAATATACATCCCAAACAGTAGATACCTCAGCACTTGTGTCTCTGTCGCAGACACACACCTGCCTTCATTATATACAGGAGAACAAATCCACATAAACTGGAGACAAAACCGATTTAGGGCTCTCTACATACACGACTCCTCACCAACACCTCACAGCTGCAGGATTCAGACCAGGCCCACAGACCTTAAAGGTTCAGTTTATTTGCACATATTCACATGTATAAGAGAAAATACAAATTACAAAAGGTTTGAACATTGAACACACACTAAATACACACTAAACACACATTAAACACACATTAAACATGGCTTCATAGAGACAGTTTCAAACACAAATCAGCTTCACTATAACTCGCAGCATTCACAGACAAACACTTGTCTTTATCTGGACACATTTTCCCCACCAATACAACATGCTAACATTATTAGCACAAGCCTATGGCATTTTACATTGTATAAATTAGCCTAGCAGCTAGCAGAGATTTCCTCTGCTCATATTTCAGCCAGGATAAATCACACACAGTGTGTGGAGGCTTTATTGTCTTCACAATTTATTGTTTCTTATCTGTGAAATTAAAGTAACGTGCTGTGACGTTTAGTTACATTTCTGGGGAGGTGCACATCAGGCTATGGCGTAGGCTCTTCATCGACACAGCCTACGCTGTAGGTATGGTGTGATTCGCTTAACCAAATTTCAGCTGGTTGCAATCTGCAGTTTTCGCCACTAGATGCCACTAAACCTGACACAGTGAACCTTTAAGCAGCAGCTGTAGAGTCGTCACAACACCTGACTGTGGTAAAACAAGAATCATTAATTTAAAAAAATCAGTTTTGAAGTGAACCTGATTTATAGTAGAAGATCCTTCAGGTGACAAACAGAAGCTCTGACCAAACTGAATGTTGGTAAAAACAGACCCTAACAAACCCTCCTGACCCTGAGACCCACAACAGCTGACGTTGCTTCAGGATCTAAATTAGCGCAGAAGTGGAGCGCCTGCTCATCCGTGAGTGTTGGGGTTCCCTCAGAGAGACGGGAGCTGTACTGGTGTTCAGGACCTTCATGGTGGTGGTTCATGTGGATTTCAGTTCTGGTTTGATGTGCAGGTTGCAGCTCATACTTTGACTCTTTAGGTTCCTGTTTGTGTTTTCATGCTCTTAACAGGCATCATCACATCTGCTCGTTGTGTCTTAAGTTGTTTAGCAACACTAAGTGAATGTTTAACAGGGTTGTGTTGACTCTGGTGTCCAGAGGAGGAGACCAAGTGTCTGTGTTATCTACAGGTGGTTCAGTCGGTCAGTTTGAGTGTGTGCAGGATGTTCAATGACTTTAAAACACAGTGACACGCTCGGAGGCTTTGGTAGGAATCAAACAGCTCACAGTAACATCTGGTTTGTTTCATCTCAGGTGAGAAATCATCAGTGAACCACCCTCAGCTCTGATAACACCGTTTAACCTTTTATTAGATGGTTAAAGTTTGCAGGGCTCCAGACTAACTCGTTTTAGTCGGAGCACTGTAACTGACTCAAGCAGAAATGTAGGAGCACACCTTAAATCATCCTGCAACACAATTATTCACATTTTAACTTTAGTATGAAATATGAAGCTTACAGTCAGACACAGTGTATTCAGCCTGTGTAGCTGAGGGGACAGGTCATACTGATCTGATCTGATTCACAGGAGAGTTCATGAACCATCAACATAAATTACAGATCACCTGGAAAGTATTTAATAAATGAATCTGTCATAATTAAAACAACTGGAGACTGAGAACAAACTCATATATGAGTCTGATCATATTTAGATTTTTATGATTTTAAGCCTGCAGTCTGCCCTCACAGACTTTACGTGATGACAGTAAACACGTCACACTACGTACAGCTGAGGTCAGTGAGGGCTCAGTCTGCAGGTCCAGAGGGTGGACGTTTGGATTCAGCCTCCGACCTGACCGCAGCTTGTTGTCTCCGCCTCCTGCTGCAGCCGCTTCTCTCGTCCACTCTCCAGGCGAGGCGCAGTTTATCTAGCATGAGCGCACTGATGAGAGTTGATGACGTGATCCAGGCAGTTAACTAATCACTCACTCTCCTCCTCTCACACACATTGGCCTACACTGGCGGACTCCCTCCCTCATTTGACAACGTGAAAAAAGCGCCTGCTAATTTGCGGGTCGCACACTGAGCGAGTAGTTGTAAAAGATACTCATTTGGGCCCATTTGGTCGCAGTCTGGAGGCCTCTTTCTGCGTTTAAAAACCACGTTCACAGACATGACAAACACATGAAAACAGTAAAATGATGAAGACTCACAAGGGAACAGAAAATATGATGAATATGTCGTTCAGCAGGTGAAATCTGTGCTTATGATTAAAAGATATTTGCCGGGTCGTTTGAGGAAAAGTAAAAACAATAGTTTAAAGAAAGTCTCTTATTTGCAGGTTTTGTCTCATCGACGTTCTATAACTCCAACATATTGAGTTTATTTTTAGATATGAGGAAGAAAAGCAGTGAAGCTTCTTCACATCTGAGAAACTGGAAACAGAATATTTGTATTTTCCAGCCTGAGAATTGACCGAAGAGTTACGTCTGATAATATTCTGTGCTGTGATCAGACACATGTATGTACAGGATGTGTCGGTGGAGACAGATGTGCTCTGAGAGCTCCGCCCTGCAGCCGCAGACACTCTGGTCTCAGTCTGGAGCCCTGGTTTGGCAGCACACAGGTTGATTACAGGACACCTGTACCTGTGGTGAAGTATTCAGACCCTTCCCTGCAGTAAATGTAAAAACACTGTTACAGGAAGCGTCCTACACTGAAAATACAATGTAGTTAAAGTGTCGCTGACTGTTGCACGTCATATATGATCTCATTACATTATTATAACATAACTTTTTCATGCCTCTGTGCCAGAGATAGCTGCAGCAGCAGGAGGCATTATGTTTTCAGGTTGTCTGTCCGTCCCATGAACACACACTGGTGCAGTAACGATAAATACAGTGACAGGAATCAAGAGACAGAAAGTCCAACAGACAAATGTACAATTGAAAATGTTAAAAAAAAAATGAGAGAAAAATATGGAAATAAATCTGTTTTGTGCAGGAATGTTCAAATGATCTGATTTATTCAGACTCTGTAGTTTTAATGTGTAAATCTCTGGTTGCATCACTTCCTGCTGAGCACTAAATGTTTTATAAGGAGGCATGACACGCCATGATGACACACATGAGGGTGGACGCAGCCACATGACAGATTCATGGAACTGTAAATTATTCATACTTGTGATTCCCACCCGCCCACGCTGCCTCGTCTCCTGCTGCCGCAGCGACGCACACTCTTCGTCCTCGTCCTCCTCCTCCTCCTCGTCCTGCTCCTGCTCGGCCATTTGGTGTTGAGTCATACATGTAACAACGAGCAGTCTGTGTGTTTGTGGAAGTGAAGCTCTGGAGCTCAGAACAAAAGCTGAAGCTGTGTCTTCTCGAGTGACTAACTGAAGATGTCAGCGGCCTTCACATGTTGCTCATTTGTTATTCGTGATGAGTTTGTGGTCGGATGTCAAGTGGGACGCCTCGCCGCTTCTCAGACGTGCACATGCATTGATGTCATATCGTTATTAGAGCTGAAACTGTTTGTCATTTAATTAGCTGAGTGACAGAAAGTGAACCGATAACTACATCTGTGTTTCCATAAGAAAAAGATTCAGTTCAGATTCCAGCCTCGCAGAGTTAAGTACTTGTTGTATTTTTAAATCTTAAATCTTAAAGAACTAATTTAAATATAATAATAACTATATAACAATAAGCTTTTGGTTAACCCTCTGAAACCTGAGAAATTTGGCTTTATTTCTTTAAAAATATGGGAAGAAGGCGATGAGCAACAAAAGAAGAAATGACCCCCAAGTTGTCGGTGAAGATTCTCAGTCATCCAGGACATGGTAGTCATAGGTGCAAGAAACGCAGGCCAGTTGCCTACAATATAGCACTTATAATGACCCCTAAATAAAGCAAGAAAAAATAAATAAATAAATGAATAAACAAACAAGGAAATGACCAAGAAAGAGTGCTTAAAAATTAAAATAATTCTGTTACATATTTTTTTTTATTAATTTTAATTAATTTAATTATTTTTCCCCCCAGTTTTTTAGACTTTGCGTCTAATCGTCACATTGACTTTACGCATCGCTCACTTTAACGGATTGTGTGAACATTAGTCACTCACTCCACAGCAGGAAACGACACTTCATAATAAAAGCTCTGTAGCGGAAATTCACTGTAATTTAAATTTTTTTTTATTCTTTTACAAACTTGACACGTTTTCAAGCCACTTGCGGTCCATTCAGAATGAACCCAGGACCCACTTTTGGACCGAGACCCACCAGTTGGGAACCACTGTATTAGGAGACCTGGACACAGCATTGAAGGCACGACACAGTCCAGTCCTGTGGAAGTTTCTCAGCGGCACATGAAGCAGGAAACACTCTCCTTCTGTGGTTTGACAGTACCTGGATGTTTGGCGCTGCTTCCACGTCGCTTGGCCCAAAGAGCAGGCGCACTGGGGACTTCAACCGGCCGAGCTGGTCACTTCAGTTTAGAGCTCCGCTTCCAGACTTTCCAAATGTTCACAGACTGAAACGATCAAATCCTGATAGTGAAACGAGTCAAAAAGTGTATCCACTGATTTACAGACGTCTCTTTTACAATGTAAGTCTGTGGGGAAAAAGTCTTTTTGGGCCCGATGGCGTCAAGTGACGGACCCTGGAGTTGTAATTCCACTGTTTGACCACTATGGAAATTGGCTTCAAAGCCTGGTGCACTTCCTGGAGGCCCAGTGGTTTGAGTACAAGCGTGTCAAAGGGACCAAAGAGCAGCACATGATAAATGTGATTATATTTTGTGACCTTACTGACATAGGGATTAACACGTTGATATGGTCTTTGAACAACATCTTTATATATAAAAACAGATCAAGTGCAGGTATTTTAATGTTGCCTTCACTTGCTGTTGGGATAAATACATATTTAGATTGAAGGTCCATGATCATCCCAATAAAATGAGTCATTTGTGACAGAGATGTCGCACTGAGAAAATAAACAACATGCATTATTATGATATTCCCCTCTAAAAGCCTGGAATTATAACTTTGGTTTTGGTTTTTGTTTGCATTTTTTTTTTTTATTTCTAAGTAATTAGTACCATAACCTAACACTAAACACACGTTAAACACACATTAAACATGGCTTCATAGAGACAGTTTCAAACACAAATCAGCTTCACTATAACTCGCAGCATTCACAGACAAACACTTGTCTTTATCTGGACACATTTTCCCCACAAATACAACATGCTAACATTATTGGCACAAGCCTATGGCATTTTACATTGTATAAATTAGCC